>NC_056751.1:326883860-327106360 GCF_019279795.1 Protopterus annectens | reverse complement strand
TAAACCATCACTCTCACAACTATGATTCAGGAACCCTCCCTGATGATATAAGCGACCACTCACTTACCTATATTATCAGACACAAAACCCATACTCCCAATCCTAAATCTGTCAAAAATATCAGATCCAAAAAGAACTTTAACCCTGAGCTATTTGAAAATGAACTTAGAACATGCAATTGGTCTCCCTTAAAATACCTTCCTTTAGAAGAAGCCATCAAGTACTTTAACTCTAAATTTCTGGCTATTCTCAACCAACATGCTCCAACCAGATTAATTAGAGTTAAAACCAACTCTGCCCCATGGCTTTCAAAAGCAACCAAAGACAAAATGTACCTTAGAAATAAACACTGGGCCAAATGGAGAATGACTAAAAACCCGGTTGACCAACAAACCTTTAGACAGTTAAGAAATGACACTAAGAAAGCCATAATCTCTGATAAAAAAAAATACTACCTACAATTCCAACAAACTAATCAAAGCAACCCTCAAAAATTCTGGACTAGCATTAACCAACTACTCCACCCAGGTCAATCCACCACACCTAACCCTCAAGACACTGACCATACTAACCCCATAAATACAGCCAATACATTCAATACCTTCTTTACAAATACTATCCAAACACTGGCTAGTCAGCTAACACCCAATAGCTTCACAATACCCACCTATAACTCTACCTCACCCCCTCCTTTTCATTTACAACCTGTCCCAACTACTTACACCCAAATCCTCATACAAAAACTAAAACCATGCTGTCCCTCTGCAGATCAACTACCTGCCGATTTTCTACAGCTATCAGCCAAATCCATAGCTTACCCTGTTTCCATTCTGATCAATAGGGCGATTACCAAAGGTCACATACCTAGCCTATGGAAAGTCTCTCATATTATCCCTCTCCATAAAGGCGGAAACTCTAATGAGCTCTCCAACTACCGTCCTATTGCCCTTTTCTCCCCTCTAGCAAAGATCATGAAGAAATGTATCCATAGGCAATTACTTGACAACTTAATGCAAAATAACTTACTTTCCAGCTGTCAACATGGTTTCAGACCTTCACACAGTACTACCACTGCCCTCCTTTCCTTTACAGATTATATTAACAAAAATCGTAACCTTAATAACCTATCTTCGGCACTATTCATTGACCTGTCTAAAGCATTTGACATGGTCAATCATCAGATTCTCCTCAACATACTAGAATCACTATCATTTGATGCACCTTCTATAAAATGGTTCCAGTCCTACCTAGATAAATGACAACAGGCAGTTATTTGGCATAAGACTCCTTTTACCCTCCAACCAGTTTCACTGGGTGTCCCTCAAGGGTCTATACTTGGACCTCTCCTCTTCTCAATATTTATTAATGACCTTCATCTAGCCATCCCCCAAGCCACATGCATACAATATATTGATGACTCGACACTTATATGCTCAGCCAAATCCACATCTGAACTTCTCTCTCTTACCCAGAAAGTATTTAACACAGTTGAACAATAGTTTACACAACGTTGTCTTCTTTTGAACCCCAAAAAAACTAAACTCCTCCTCTTTAATCCAACCCACAAGTCCTCTCCACTTGATTTCTCAGTTATATCCACTAACGGCACCATCATATCACCTGACACTTCTACCAAACTACTGGGAATTACCACTGATAACAACTTGAACTTTGACATCCATATCAACAATACAATAAAAACTGTCAACAAAAAACTTGGCTCCCTCTACAGAATTAAATCATACCTTTCTCCCACAGCTAGAACAACTACAGCCCATACTCATCTAATCTCTACCCTCCTCTATGCCTCACCTATTTTTACTAACCTTTCAAAAAATAACCTCAGCAAACTGGAAATGTCCTACAATAATATTGCTAGATTTGCAACAGGTAACCCTTACAGAACCCACCACTGCTTAAATATATAGCAGCTGGGATGGCTTGAACTACAAAACTTGATTAAATTCCATCAACTAACCATCGCCCATAAAACTCTTTATAATCCTTCCTGCACTCCTAGTCTATCTACCCTCATCACTCCATACACAAATCTGAAATCACTGCATTCTTCTCACAAAACTCTTTTATACATTTCTAAACCTAACAACAAAGCTGGAAAATCTCTCTTCTCCAATGCTGTTGGAAAAACCTGGAATCTTCTCTCCAGTGATCTCTTCTCTCTTCCCTCTCTATCACTCTTCAAAAATAGACTAAAACCCTTCCTTAGAACACACTGGTTGTGCCCCTGTACTAAACCTGACTAGGCAACTATTTGTCTAATTGAACTAAACTCCGCCTAGCCCTCACTACTCAGAAATTAGTACATATTTTATCCCTATAAATTCTATTTTCCTCCCAAACTTCACTATGCAGAATCTCCGTTTACATTTCCTGCTGTAAAATATACTTGTTTTTCTTCCTTTTACATTATGTATATACTTATCCTGCCCCCCCTCTAGACCTTAGTCTTTCTATTTATAAATGACTTATAACTGCATACTGTATAGTAGCAGCATTCTGGCACTACAAGGTTTATTGTTTATCTTCACAGAATAATATGTTTAACCTGCAATATTGTTTTTATTTTTATATATAATTAATTCTGCTATTTAGTTATCTTTCCAATTATTTTTTGTGTTTATGTACCTGAAATCTGCTAGTTTAATATGAATACTTTCATTTGGTCTTATTTTGTATATTGATTACTGAGCTTTTCATTTATCTGTATTGGAGCTTATCTCCTCGGGCCTCTACTGAAAATGGACATGTAGCCAGTTAGACTAGCCCGGTCAACAAATGTAAAATAAATAAATAAAATAAATAAATTATAAAAGCACTGAGTTTTACAGATTATTTGCAAATAGTTTTGCTCACTCACTCCTATTTCCATAAAAGGATAACTTAATCCAAACTATTTTAAAGGTAGATTTATTTTTAATTGGGAATTTCATAGCAATATATTTTATGAGGTGCAGTAATGTACTATAAGATAGTGACCCCTAACCGGGAAAAGCCGAAAGACATACCTAGTAAAGTACTATAAGATCATCAGCTGTGATGTCAGTATTCTGGGTTTTGTGATGCACCTAGATGTCGGAAGACCATCCCCAAGAAAAGTGCTGAGCACTTGATGTGTTGCTTTCCTTTCCTATGAGACAAGGAGGTGAACAAAACAGAACTGTGCTGATGTTTGGTGGAGGAAGCAACAAGTTACTGATTCTTTCTTGGGGAAAGCTCATGGAAGCTATCTCACCTGTGCAGAGATACATATCTGTTACTTGCTGATGTCAATGTACATCATGCTGTATATCAACGAAACAAGGAAAAAAATCTCACAGAACCAGGATGATTCCAGCATAAGAGCACCAAAGACCTACAGTATCCTTAACCCTAGCTAGCCCAAATAATTTACAGTTGTGGTGTGCTGAACAGTACTTTTGTACTTTCACCATTGTCTTTCAATGAAGACAAAACCTTTGCAGTCTGACAAGTAGCATAATGGGAGAAAATTGTTTGGTAACAGAGTATGGCCAGATTCCTTAGAATGGGAAGGGTGACATTTTTATTTGCACATTTCTCATTGTCTAACCCTTCAGGTTGTAAGAAATGGAAAAATAGCCACCAAAGTAGGGGATAAGAGTTCCTACAGCGTTGTCATCAGGTTTCAGCAGTGATATGTGGACTCCATGATATCCTGCTACCACTAATTCCTAAGTCACTATTCCTATTTTCAAACAGGGCCTTAGATGGTCTACATAAAAAGTGATTCATGAATCATATACAAGTTTTAGGAGATAGGACACTGAAAACATTATCCCTATTTATATGATATAATATGATGAAAAATAATTACACATATTAAAAATGTAACATAATAAAAATTACAAAAAATACTGAGGTATGCTTGAAGTAAGATGTGCTACATTTATGGCCAGTCTAGTTCTGACATTGTAGGTATCCATACTAGACTCAACAATTTATGTTATCCTCATTCAGGAATTGCATTCCTCTACAGGCTTCATTTGCTACCATTGTATTTACCTGCAACATGAGGATACACAGAAGTTTAAAAGTCTAGCTCAAGACAAAACTTATCAAAAGAAGCCAACATGATTTATCATTTAGACAAAGATTGTCCATAGAAATCTATTTCTAAGAAAATCCAAACATAACAATAAACAAAGATGACTGGATAGGAGATAGGAAATTGACCTTGGGGATCACATCAGTCATCCCGTTAGACAGGGGTCCAGGGGAAGTAAATATTGTGGGAAGAAATAGCCAGGGTATTGTTATGGCTAGGTTTGTGTAGGCCCTAGGGCTTATAGCCTAGTACCAACCTATGAACAAAGACGACTATCTTTTTTTGATGATGTCTAATCCAATTTAAGAACAGCTGCACACAACAGAGCATTCAGTTTTTTTCATGACTTAATCTGGACATCAAAACTTGGTTATAAGAAGATGCTTATGAAGACTCATGCAATAAGCATAACCTGAAATACAGTCAGATTAAGCTGTACAAGTCCTATGCTCCAGCAGTTACAGAATCCTGGGTGAGGCATAATGCATCAGACTCAGATAAAGTGTCCCTTGGCAATATTAAATACAGATCAGACAAAAACATAAAGTGCAGGCAGAGTGATAATCTTAAAACTGGATAGCCTGACAAATGCACATCATCCTTTGTAATTGCTTAACTGCTCCTGTTTGCATTAATGACTGTACAGAGCACATCAATGCTAATTTATGATACCCCCTTACTCTTAAGGAAATTATGGCATACTCACTGTATTGGTTCACCAGTAATGCTGAAGGGGAAATGGTCATGTTAGTTGATTCCAAAATTGACTGGAGTCCTGTCATTAATAAACACTCTTATTCTGAAATATTTTATTTTAGTCAAAACATCTCAGTCTCCACCAAGAGTAGCACAAGTATCCAAAGGAAAATGCACACTAGATTTTATTAGTTTATTCTCCCTAAAACATTTCTATTGTAGGAGTCAAGCCAGATAAATTTAGCAACCATTCAAGTATTTTTGCCTGCCGGCCACATAATAAGGCACAGAGAAATGACCATTTGAACATCCCATGGAATATAAATCTACCCCTATCTTGATTTAATCCATAACCTTAATCCAGTCTACTTATCACAATTATTTCCTTTAAAAGTAGAGGAATAGTTCACTTGTTCAACAACATCTTTCATTTACTCCTCAAAAAAATTGCAAGTACTTGATGAAAAAGAGCAAGAGCAATAACACCGTCCACGATATCAAAAGGAATCACTCAATTAATGAAGGTGTGCGATCTACTCTGGAATCAGTATGTCAGCCACTCCGTAAACAAGGGCATTACAAATCTATACATAAGATTACAAAGAAGCAGGAAATGCTACTTTGTGTTGCAACAACCTACACATTGTCATAGTCAGCAACATTCTGGAAAATTATCAGCAATTTACTATACCACAGAAAAGTTTACAAATCGACTAGTGCTGGTAGTCTTCTGTACTGGAAGCAGTCATGTGATTCTATAAATATATCACAACCTCTGTTGCTCTGTTGGGTAATAAATGAATATTTAACACAAATCCCCATGCTCAGGCAATATTATAACTACATTAAATTTCAGTCCTATATCCACAAAAGTAGTATGGAAGTTATTCAGAAAAATCAAGACAGAATTTTATCAGCTACCCCCTCCCTCCATGTCTACCTAAATCTATTAACAGACATATTAGTTTTATGATGTTTTTGTTAACAGCCATGCAATAAAAGAAAAAAATATATGTACTGCTATTCATGAAAAAGCCATCACACTATACCCCATACAAATGAGGCTCATTAATTAGCTACAATAAATTTTGTCCTACTACACATCAACTGCCCCTTCCAAGATTTTAGAAAAATGTGTCCATAAACAACTACTACTACTATATTATTTAATGAAGAAAGCAAAATATATCATCTCACTATAATTTCCACCTTGACCATAGAACTGAGAATCTACTCCTCTCATTGCAATAGCACAGAAGAAGAAAACTCTATAACGTAGATGCTTTGGAGGAGTTTTGTTAGATCTGTCAGTAGACTTCCAAACATTAATCTTGCAAAGACTCATGAGTTATGATATTAGTTCCCATTCACACTGCAATGGCTCAACAGTTACCTTACTTCCGGGACCTATGATGCAAATTAGAATGACACTATCTCTGAACTTGTAGCAACCAGTTTAGGAATACCTCAAGGATAGATCCTCAGTCAAGTGTTATTCTTTGTCTATAAATGACATATTTTGAATTTTCATGATATATTTCTAATGTTTTCTGCAGAGAATTCATTAGATACAAGTGTCTTTCTTTCTGGGGTAGCAAGGAAACACTCACTAGGGGAGTGACTTATTCAGGACCACACAGTAGATGAATGGAAAATGAGATCATCATACATAAAAGGGAGGTCCTTATTAGCAGTTCATTCTTTTACTCCTCTGCACTTAACTATAAGTCTGTGCACCAGGCAGTCCTATACTGTAGGTGAATGATTCTGTACTCCATTATTTGTTCACTGATATATTTCAATTTAGCCATGCAATTACAGTCTAGCATCTTAAGTTTGTATTCTGTCTAAAGAAATGTGATTTTCAAATAATATATCTAAGACCAAGGTGATGGTTTTCTCTGTTAATTATAACAATCCAGAAAGCAATCATAAGTTTCAGATGCTCTCAATAATCAATATAGAGATTAAAATATGACCTTAGTTAAACTGATCTGCTTTCATCTAGAATAAACGTGTAACCTGTAGAAACATATAAATTCAGATATACTTACAAAAAAACAAACAAAAAATCAAAGCAAAAGCTGGGACCTACACTATGAAACAAAGAAATGTATAACTTCCAACCATCATTGTACTACAATAACTAGGACATTTGTGCTACTAAACCTTTCTTCGTGTTTCAAAGATCCTTAATACTATCCTTCAGTCCAAATTAGAGCAAGCCTACAACAAAATCACCATTTTTGCATCTGGTTAGTCAGGAAGAACAGCCCATCAATGTACAGAGCTCAACAATCACCTAATAAGTAAAAGCGTACCAGAACAGTCAACTGTATAAATAAGTATAAGCAACCAAACTATTCCAGGTATAGTAGCACGTATAAGCACAGGCACTTGAAGATAAAATCCACTTTATTCGATAAGAACACAATAGTTGAGCGCTTTCATCTACACACAGGTAGACTTCATCAAAACAACTTCACATTTAATTCCTTGGGTTAATATAGACCCAAGCAGCCAATCCATTAGCCAAATAGTGTTAACAAGCATTAATCACATATAATTGAAAAATTATGTACTCATTAAAAATATTTAAAGTCAAAGAAAAACATTGAAAAAACATTAAAAATATTTTATTTAAAAAAAAAAAATGTTTTAAAGTGCCCTGTGCTTTGAACTGACGAATGAATAAATACATTGATAACCTTTCTAGGTGTAATCAAAGCTTAGTTATAATATTAATATTTTCCCTAAATGTTAACCCATCAATTATACCTCAGTTATTGAAACTAAAATGAACTTGTTGAAAAAATCTATAAGGCTTCCTCATTATAAAATACAATGTAGGGCTTAAACCATAGTAATTCTCTATGATGCCTTATACTCGTATATTAATGTATGTTATGATCCAAGATGGGTTTGATAGAAATGTTCTCATTTAAACCAGGATACATGGAGGCATTCAATTTTATCTGCCACTTCACTTCCCTTTCACCTAGTTTTTTCTTGACACAACCCCCTCTAGGGTTATGATGTATAATCTCCAAAATGCCAAAAAGAAACCTGTCACACTTTTCATTTCCTTTTAAGTGTTTCCATAAAGCATTTTTTTCCTCTCTCCTTTTAATACAGTAATAGTGGTCATATATCCTGTTTCGAAGGCATCTATCAGTTTTGCCTACATAGAAGCAGGCACATTTCGTACATTTAGCTAGGTATACTATGTGGGATGTTCTACAATTACCTCTTTGAAATATAACTTCAGTAGTATTGGTATCCTCTAATAATAGCTTCTTAGTGTTTATAATATATCTACACTGATTACATGTACCACATTTTTGTGTGCCCATCTGCATATCCTTCCTCTTACCATCCATTATTTTGTGCTCAAACTCATTTTTCAAATTAAATCCATTTCTGTATATGAATGAAGGTCTTGTTCCTATAATATTGTATATATTATTATCTATTCTCAACACATTCCAGTTCCTTTCTACTATTTCCTTTATATCTTGTATACAAGGTGCAAACTGTAGGATACATGCTCGAGAATAATTGTTAACACTACTCTTACTGTGACTCCCAGCTCCTTTTAATGTATCTTGCACAACTGACCCCAAAATAGGTTTATACCGGGTGTCTCTATTACTGACTACATAATCTTTTAATTCAGTAATCATATTGACTGGATAACCCCTAGTTCTAAACATCTCTCCTATAAAGTCCAATTTAACTAACAAGTCATCAAAATCAGATGTCATCCTTGATGCTGTAATAAATTGTCCCTTTATTATACTTCTTTTTTGTGAATAGGGATGGCAGCTGGTATACTGTAAATATGAGTTGCTGAAAGTGTTCTTTCTGAATATTTTAGACTTGAATCCATCATGTCCGATACTTATACAGGTGTCAAGATATGATATAGAATTAGAGTCCATGTTGTGTGTGAATTTCAAGAAGTCGCTTCTAGTATTTAAATAATTCATAAATTCATTGAGTTTAACCTCTCCCCCATTCCAAATTATAAATACATCATCCAAAAACCTCGTCTATAGGTTAATATAACCTTTCCATTCAGTTTGTAAAATATATTAATTCTCCCAATCTAATAGAAATAGGTTGGCAAATATGGGAGCGCAAGCTGCTCCCATAGCTACCCCTTTGCTCTGTCTGTAGTATTCACCTTCAAAATACACATAATTGTGTGTTAACACAATATCAATGAATTCCATCACTAGTGACCTCTTGTCCCAATCTAAAGTACTATACTTGTCAATGCTGTTGCTAAATCTCCTCATCCCTTCATCCAAAGGGATGCTGGAAAAAAGGTCTACCACATCTATGGTAACCAAATGTGTACTTGTGGTGTACAAGTTAGGAGTTAATCTCCCTAGAAAGTCCCATGAGTCTTTTAACAAGTGTCTGGTGTTTTTATATGAAGGCTTTAACCATTTATCTATTACAGATCCAAAAAGAAAGGTTTTAGATCTGTTACCAGATATGATGGGACGAAATGGGGGATCATTCACATTTTTGTGTACTTTAGGTATCCCTACCATAGTATTAATAACAGGAAACTCAATTTTTAAATAGTTATACATGTCAGCATCAATTCTTTCGTCTAACAACAGTTCTTCCAAAAACAAGTCAATTTTACGATAACCTATATTTACTTCGTTAATAGATGAAATTTCATAATTACCAGAATTTAATAATATACAATTAATTTTGTTGATATATTCTGTCCCATCATACAACACAACACCCCCTCCTTTGTCAGGTTTCATGATGCGTATATTACAATTCATTTTTAAATCCTTAAGTAAATTATGCTCAGTGTAACTTAAATTATACTTCATTTTATTATTTTTACACTTATTTGCATATTCGTACATTTCATCAATTACCAACTTTTCGAATGTGGCTAAAGTATTGTTCAAGGGTGGGGTGTAAGTGCTTCTCTTACTGAATTCACCCCTCACTTTGTCCTGCTTACCTTCTAACAGTACACTAAGGTTTATTTTACGTATATATTTCTTGAAGTCTATAACATGTTCTACTATATTAATTGTCTTATTGGGGACAAATTTCATTCCTTTGGTAAACAACTGGAAATGTTCTTTTTTGATGTCTAGGTGTGTATAGTTAAAAATATTGTATTCACCTAAACTATAATGAACTTCGTTATGTTTTAATATGTTATATCTTTTCTCCGATCCATTCCCCATTTGTTTCTTTGCTGGTTTCTTCCTTGATCCTCTCTCCAATTGTAATGATTCTTGCCCTGCCTCACTTCTGTAACTTTCCGTGTTTCTCTTTCTTCTAAAAAATCTCCTTCATCCTTTCTGCTATTCACATAATTTACATTTGCCTCAAAATTGTAATCCCTGTGTGCTTTAAACTGATTTCTACTTTTACAAACATTGTCTTTTTTATCTTTTTTATAATTAACCCACTTGTATGCCTCCTTATTTTCATATTGTAGTCTATCTCTATGCATCTTTCTACATTTTCTTTCATACTGTTTGTCTATAACCTTTTCCACCCAAAAAAATTGACTATTGTATAACATTTCATATTCTTCATACAACAAGTCATTAATAATTTTACTATTTAGTTCCTCTACTTCAGATAACAAACAGCAGATTTTTTTTATCATTGCAAGATATTATGAATTTCATGAAGCTGAATCCAAAGTTATCAAACATATTTATACATTCCACTATATTCTCATCATTCATCTCAATACCTAGTGGGTACTTGAAAAACCTAAGTCCCGTAGGAACAATCTTTGCATCAATCATTCGTCAGTTCAAAGCACGGGGCACTTTAAAACATTTTTTTTTAAATAAAATATTTTTAATGTTTTTTCAATGTTTTTCTATGACTTTAAATGTTTTTAATGAGTACATAATTTTTCAATTATATGTGATTAATGCTTGTTAACACTATTTGGCTAATGGATTGGCTGCTTGGGTCTATATTAACCCAAGGAATTAAATGTGAAGTTGTTCTGATGAAGTCTACCTGTGTGTAGATGAAAGCGCTCAACTATTGTGTTCTTATCGAATAAAGTGGATTTTATCTTCAAGTGCCTGTGCTTATACGTGCTACTATACCTGCAACAATCACCTGAGTTATAGTATGTTAAAACCTGACCACACCATGCTGTATTGTCCATAATAATGGCCTTACTTTCAAAAATCTTTAAAACTAACTCAATTACTTTGACACTCTCCTCAAAAAATATATAATGTCAAAAGTCATGTCAGCTATACCACTTTTTTTCAAGTGTACCATCTAGATTTTACAATAACCTGATGCTCTTCTTGAGGCAACTTGTCTGCGAGACCATCTCATTCAAGAATGGTCTCATAAACCACATTCAATTAAGATGTTAATGCTGCTGAAGCACAGTACAGATATTACTGAACCTTCCACTTTTGACTTGTGTCTTACCTATTTATTAATAGCTCAATAATCACTATATCTCTAACAACATAAATTACCATCACTTTTGTAGTAATATCGGGTAGATTGTATGAAATCTGTATTGTTGAATCTTCAAGGGATTCTAAAACCTCTGAAATATTAAATTGTTCTGTTTTAGTGTTATACAACAATATTTGCTTACTTTGCATTCATTATATCTGCCACTTTCCTCAATGTCTGTAACTTCATAACCATATTGTCTATCTGTATCACTCCATGTAATGCTACAGATAAACTGAAGTGTCCTAAACGTTTGCAATGGTTTTAATGTGACTTTTATTCTTGTTTTGCTCAAGTTTTTCTTCCTGGATCTCTGCTGAAATTACTTATCCTCAGCTCGACTATCTTTGATAATTCAAAAAACAGATAAATAAATAATACTTAAATTGAACAAGCTGACTCCTAGCAATTTATAAATAGGACCAGTAACTTAAAATTCCAAGCGAAATGACCATCTCAGAAAATCCACAAGGTATAGTCTTCAACAATAAGAAAAAGAAAAAAAAAACTCATAAAGTACTTCAAAACATTTATTTAGTTTTTATTTATTTATTTAACATTTGTTTACTGGCAAAGTGGAAAGAGTCCATTTTCAGCAGATGCCCATGTGAAAATAGATACATGTCTTTGGAATGTGGGATGAAACCAAAGCACCTGGAGGAAACCCACACAAATGCAGGGAGGACATGCAGACTCCACATGAAAGGCACCCCAGCTGAGAACTGAACCAGAGAACCTCTTGCTGTAAGGTGACGACGCTAACCACTGCACCACTGCACAGCCCCGTATACTAGTATGCAGCATTCTGCGCTGTTAATGACTCAACACTCCTTCATTTCCTACAACTCCACAAAACAAATGGATCCACATACATTCACACTAAAACTTCAGTCACTATCAACCAATAAAGACATGCTGGAGGGATAGATTTGCTACTCAGTAATTTCTCTGAAATAATTTTCTTCTGCATATAAAATACAGAGATACCCTCACCTTCTTTAAGCTAAACCTTGATGACTGGGCACCAAAACTTCATCCTGGGTTTGACTTATTGTACCCTGCCCTCTTGGAGACAGCAGGTGCCTTATGATGGTAGGCATTGGCAAGGTGCATTTGGTACGTTTACTCATTGTAAACTCTGAAATCTATGAAATATTAATTTTGGTCAGGATTTAGTTTCTTGCAATGGGACTTGATTGGCTAATTTTCTGATTAGTCTCTCCTAACTTGCTGACTTAAAATGATGGATAAAAGGTTGTTTGTCAGGTAATTTGGGTCCCTAAACCTTTGAAGAATTATGCTTCAGGAAATAATGACATTTTGTACTTCAAAGCTTTTTGACAGTTGTTTTAATTTGGGAGAATAGATATTCCACCCAAATGCATTATTCTGTAGACCACATAAGAGCTGTCTCACAGATTCTATATCATCCAGGGTGTGCTCCCAAGTCTATAAAGTCATCCTAAAGATAAATATAAACAAATGAAAGTGGCAGATGTAACCACTCATGTTTGGTCAGAAAAAAAGCTAATATGATGAGCCTGTAGAGGATTGAGAGACATATTTAGTATTAAGTTACGAGAGACATATTTAGTATTAAGTTACTTGTGAACTATCTAGTGCTAATAATGGAGGGGTATACTTCAGTACTCTGAAATGTATTCATTTATCAACCTTTCACAGTTCTGCTCTGCAGAGCTTTGCATGCATAAACTGCCTGTTTATATCTGTTTATTCCTTGCTGTTCAATATAGGATCAGTGGAAGTAACTAGGCTAATGGTCCTAGGGCTCTTACAAGCCTAGCCAAGTTATGCACTTATTTGCACAATCAGGACCAATTGCCCTGTCCAAGAGGGACATAGGTGGAACCTCCAGAGTGAATTTATGGTTGCTCATGCAACTGTCCAGATTGCATTTGAAGAGGGCCAATGAGTTGCCCTGTTTAACTTGAAGTGGGAGTCCTTTCCAAAGATGTGTTAACTTTTGAAAGACAAATCTGTCCCTCCAGCATGTTCTATGAATGTCACATACCAGGTTAAGGTCTTTAAAGTGAGTGACCTGTGTACCATTTGACTTGCGGATATGCAGCATTTCCAATACAATAGGGTCAAAGACTGCCTAATATGTAAGGCATAGATTGCCTCTGAAAAGTCTATATGAAACAGAACAAAGTGACAGTGATTTCAGATGATCCACATAAGACAGATGCTGAGGACCTTGAATCTTCCTTGTGAGGAACCTTTGTGGTCTCATCAATTGCTGCAGATGCTTGGAAAGGTATATACCAAAAAGGGCATTGTACTCGGTTATTGGCCTGATGAGGTAAGAGTACAGAGAGGTTATAACTTCTTTTTTTCTGGATGTAATGCCCTTATTTATTAGATGAACAATGTAGAATGCCCTTCTTACTACTGTGGAGACATGGTGATCAGAGTTAAGGTTGCTGTCAATCTGTATGCCCAGGTCTCACTACTGAGTGCATACATAGGGTGTTTTATTGATGTGGTAGTAAGTAGGAACATCACACTTACTGAAATGGATGACAATACTTTTTTTTCCATTGAGTTTAAGGCCATGACTTCAGCATCAATCATTTGTTTGTGTAAGACTTTCTTGTAGGATGTTGACATTGTTTGGAGATTTTATGACCACACCCAGTTTGCAGTCATCAGCAAATGTTGTCAGCCACAGACCTTTATTTTTATCTTGTACTTCAGAGAAATAGATTTCAAACAGTAGAGGACACCACTAGTTACAGGTCTGTTGCTGGAGGTGGATTCTCCTATTTTGACTATATGGGTTCTATCAGTGAGCCAGTTAGCGACCCATCTAATGATATAAGGGTTGATACCTAGCTGTGTGAGTTTGTCAATGATGCATGAGTGGGGGATAGTTTCAAAAGCCTTGTCTAAGTCCAGGTAGGATGTATGCACAGATTTTCTCTTGTCCAGGGCCTTGGTGACTGTCTTGAAGATGTCCACCAGGTTTTACTGGCATGATCTTCCTTTGACAAATCCAAACTGAGTAGGGTCAAGTGTTTGGAGGTTACCTATATATTTGTTGATAAGGTCCATGATAATTTGCTCCACGGCCTTGCAGATAATGCTAGTCAGGCTACTAAATCTATAGTTATTGGGGTCAGTACAAGTACCATATTTGTGCATGGGGATAATGGTGTCCGTTTTCTGTTCAGTTGGGATGATGCCGGTGCCTAGACTATGATGACTAAAAAGAGTACTCAGTGGTGTTGCTAATTGTTGTTTGAGCCCCTGTAGGACACAACATGGGATGTTATCAGGTCTCATAGATGGTGTGTTTTTGGCCCTAGAGAGGGCATTTATGACCTGCTCTTTACAGATACAAGGTAGAGGACAGGTTGGCATCATTAACACCCAGTTCAGCACAAATCTGGGCTGAATGCCTTATGGTTGTCCTTAGCTGAGGAATCTAATCTGGATTCATAGTTTGCTTTGGAGGAGTTCACAAGAAGTCTTATTTGGTTGTTTAAGCTGAGAAGGGAGTGTTTCCAGTTTAGGGCTCACTCCCTCTTATTCATAGACAACAATTTCTTCCTCTTATTATAAAGCCTGTTAATGGCAATTGTCCACCAGGCAGGTTTGCTCTTCCTTGTGGAGCTTGTTTTGGTCCTATCAAGTACCGCTGAGTCAGTGCAGTTCTACAGGTGTTTGTATAAAGCATTGGTATAGAACTCAGCATAGTTGCCAGTTCCATCTAAGGAGGGAGGTGCGGTAAAGCTATTTATACCATCCCGTAAAAGGTTACAGACTGCTTTGGAGAAGTATTTTTTAGTTTAGTTGCTGCTTGGGGGGGGGGGGGGTCAGGTGTGATAGTTACTTCATTACATTATATCCATCTTTTCATCTCTTGAGTATACACATCCGATCTACTTTGTCCAACAGTTTGGGATATATAGTTTTCTCTCAATATCATAATTTTTCTTTTGTGTCTGATAATCTAATACCTATAAATAATATTGTTTCAATATGTAATGCTTCTAAAGTTTGTATTCTTTTGTATTCATATGATATTTATTTATTTATTTGTGTGTCTTTGTTTACCAGGAATGTCAAACTGGGTAATACCCATTTTCTGTGGAGGCCTGAGGAGAAAAGCACCATTTGTTTATATTGCATTATACTTAGTTCCAGTTAAACACAAATTAGCTACATTTCTATTTACATTTGTACACACACAGTAGTTACATTTATACATTCTAAGATTTTACAGTGTAAAAATTACTAAACAGAAAGCTCACATGCAACTTAGTGGAGTGTAAAGGCAGCAATTATGTATAAAAAATGTTTGTCATTTCAGTGAGAGTGTGACAGTATTCTGTTTAAGGAGAGTATTTGGGGAGTATCATATGGTAACACGTTTTAACCTGGTAATGAGCATGTGCAGGACCAGGACTGGTTAAGATGTTGTTTAAGCAATTGTTTAAAATAATTGAGTTTATTGGAGATTTTTATTTGTGTGGGATACTATTCCAGAGTTTAGCAATGTATCAGAAGTAGAGTGAGTCTCCTACAACATTATTTGACTTATTTTTGAGTACTAAGAATTACTTAGTAGAACAGAGGTCCCTTGATGGACAGTAGGGCAGTAATCATTTTTGTACTACAGGGCTCTTCTGGATGATGAATGAGTTTGTGTGCTGTAGTTACTTGTGAATATGTTAGGTAGCTGTGCAGTTCAAGCCAGTTTAATTGCTTTAATCTATGACAATAATGGGCCTATAAGGAGATCATTGGCAAATTTAGCTATTTTATTGTAGCAGGAGGCAGGCTTCTTTCTTTAAGTAATGTTTAAGTTTGTTAGGAGAGGAGCAGCATATAAGACAATTGGCAGTAAACAGGTGGTGGCCAGAGATCTTCTTGCAGTATCTGTAAGGAATCCTTTGATCCTATAAAGGAAACCTAGTTTTTGTTGTGTAGATTTAATGGTATGCAGTGTATGCTGGTCATATTTGAGATTATCATCTATTATAATGTCTAGAAGTTTACTGTGAGTTATAGTTTCAAAGACAGTATTATTTGTTGACTTTATTGAAAAAGATTGCTTTTGATATTGGCAACTTGATGTAAAAGTAATTTATTTAGTTTTCTTGGGGTTGAACAGGAAGTTTGATTCTTTGAGTCAGGTTTCTACAGAGCAGAAAGATATTTGGGTAATGTTTTGCAGCTTATTTATTGTTGAGGCCGCACATATTAATGCTGAGTCATCTGCATACTAAGCTAGCATGGTAAGCAGAGGTGTGCAGGTTATTACTAAATATATTAAATAGGAGAGGACCCAAGATAAAACCCTGATAGATGCATGAGGGTGAAAGGTCACAGGATAAAAAGGTAAGTCAAGAAAAAGGTAAACAGGACTAATTGAGTTAGGTAATGACATCAGTACAGATATTCCATTTATAAAGGGAAAGGCTTTAACAGCCTAATGACCATCAACTTTATAATGGATTTGTCTAAAAGGTTATACTAATCTATTCTAGAGCTTAGACACTGCATTACCTAGCATCAGATCATCATAGTGGTTCTTTGCTGTATTACATTGGATAAAGCACAGAGAACCTGACCTGAGGAAGCATGTTGGAGTATACAACAGAAGGACAGACTGAAGTGACAGTCCCTTGTTTTCCTTTTAATGTAAAGAATAGACTAGATCACTTTGAGTTCCACCACTCCATTGTGATGATTCTGTTAAGAATAAGATAGACAGTGTCAGGATCTACTATGAGGTTTGCTGCTAACTTTCTACTCTGTTACAGGTTGGTTGAAGTTTGAATTGCTAGGTAGTTTATTATATTGACAAGGATAGTGCACATCCACAAAGAAGGACAGACATGAACTAGGCTGAGCCTTTGTCATGTATGCAGTTCGAGCATGCTTAATTCACTATAGCAGTTCAAACTGCTTGCTAGTTTTCAAAACAACTTTAAAGATATAAAACTCAAATTTTAGACTTTAAGCTATTATGATCCCTAGGGTTTCAACACTTTCAAGAAAACTACTATGTTTGAAGCTACATAAAAGATATGTGGTATACAAGGTTATAAGGTGTTGCCAGTAAATAATATAACTTTAGTTTTATTAGAGTTTAATAAATGTCCAGATAACACTAACTAGTTAGTGTCCAGATAACACTAACTAGTTTTAGATTTAAGTGACAGATGTCTATAGACCAAATGATACCTCAACAGTTGGGCTGGTATTACATATAATGGTGAGTTTTCTACATAATGTATTATGAGTGTGGTGACTATGTCTTACAAGAACATTAACAGAAGAGGGCCCCACAGGGACCACTAAAAGAAGCCTACCTTTTGTGGTCTAAAAGTAGACCAGACCTCATTGCATCATATAATCTGGGTAAGTCAGTGAGACAACTCCTAAATCAGTTGCATAATTTGGTTTTGATGCCTTGATGTTTTATCCAAGACAGTAAGGTGGGAAATGATATTAAAGGGCCGGTGTAATTCCCAAATAACTTGTTAAACACGTCCCCATTGTTTAATCTGTTTCAATCATAATAAGTGACATTTAGTAGTCCAGAAACCATGTTAGGTGACTGAAAGTTGATTGCACAATGTTAAGTGAGCCAATTAATATCTATAAATGGATCATTTAAGAGCTTTTGAAAACTATGAGAGAAGGTATATAGGCTTATCATTTGATTACCCAGTAACTGTTCTACCCTTATGGTGAGAAACTACAATGGAAGGTGAACACACCTGCTGGCATATCCTGGTACTTGACTGCATGCCTGCTCCTGGAGGCTTTACTACAGAATGAATAATCATGAGAAATGTAATTACAGGCTTAAAAGGCTGGCCTGAAATATCTTTTTTGACTCACAGAACAGACAAATCATGCACAGCTGACAGATGCAATGGATATTGAAAAATTGGACTTGATTTAGAGCTATATTAGCTTAATGACTCAGCAGTGTAACAAAGAAGCCAGAAGAACAGCACTAGGCAGTGTGGCAACATGACATCTCTTTTTTTTTGGTAGGTGCTGCTTAATGCATGAAGTGACATTATAGCATAATGAGTGGGTGAATAGAATGGGTTGAGAAAGTTTGTAACCTAACTTACAATTTAAATGTCTGTTATATGTATACAGTGTACACATGTGCAACACAGCTTAGTATAGTGAGCAAGATGAAACTAACGCACAAGGATCTGTTTTTGCATGCATATTCAACACTTTTTGAACAGCTTATAATTGAAAGAAGTGCCATGGTCAAATGAGGAATTAGGCAGAATAATGGAATTCCCCACAGTCATACCAATATCATGTTACTTGGCCATCTCTCCTTAATTACTACAAAATGCTTTCAAACCTGTCACTGTACAAATTATTTTCTTCCTTACCTTTACAATGTTCACAGAGATTTGGATTTAATTTAAAACTTTTCTTTCAAAATTTTCAAGCAATAACACTAACAGGCATTTGTTAAATGAAGCAATACATTCTCAGATTGAAAATACACCTAGCATGAGCAACAATAAAGTTTTCTTCCCTTTAAACTCAAATTCCCATAAAGTGCATTGGCAAGTCATTAAACTACATAGAGATTTGTTGGTATAGCAGCTTATTAACAGCCTTGGACAGCCTACTGAATGCAAATGTGCCTTTTCAGTGACATTCCAGAAGTACTGTCTGAAGTGTCTTGGACAGAGACAGATAAAGTAGAAAACGGAAAAATGAAACAACTTAATGCAATTCATTTGAAACCTGCTTGCCTACAAAAAAAAAAAAACAAAAAACAAAAAAACAAAAACAAACTAAACTAAAACATATTCAAAGTTAAAATATTATCATTAAGCTCATAGACCTTATGTTGACCAATAAATTCACAACCAGATACAAAGGATATTGTTATTAACCAACAAAACAAGACCAAGCATCATACCCGAATGGCACATGTCTTATGATGATGCACCTGTTTACTAGAGCTAATACTTTAATTTGCCTTATAACTACTCTAATATACCAGAACTAAGTATTTAAACACACACACACACACACACACACACACACAAATACACACACACACACACACACACACACACACACACACACACACACACACACACATACACACACACACACACACACACACACACACACACACACACACACACACAAAAACACATGTGGATGTCACCATCAATTACAGCAATGCACAGCTCATATGTTTGAATTTTGTATTAAAAGTCACTGTTGTGAGAAGTATATATACTACAAGCCATTACACCACATTTCCTCCCAACCTCTGAGCTGAAGAACCATAGAAAAAGACCCAAGATAAGGGATGGATTTAAAATATTGCTCTTATACACTCACAAGTTAGTCATTATTTTCTGACTGTAATTCACATCGCTGACAAGAAAATACAAATTGTATGAGGAACAGATCAAAAATATGAAGCAAATTCAAAGAGTAAACTATGCCCTCTGCATGCACATAAACATACACACGGTCATAAATTGCAGCCAAGGTACACCTAAGATTGCTGCATGACTTCAAACGAATGAATACATAAATAACAGATCAGAATGTATTTCAGCTCAGTGCTGTCAGATCCTTACTGTATAGATAACATAGAATGTTTGTTACTCTTACTCAGCAAATAATCTCTAAGTTTAGTAAAATGACTTCTTCAGCTTGTTGGAGATGAATAAAGTTGTCAAGGCTGATTGGATGCGCATGCTTATGGATTCTGAAAAATGAAATGTATATTGGGAAGAGATAAATATGTTTTTTAAGGGTTCTGGTCTGATAATTACTCTTTAACTAGAGCAATAATATTAATGAATGCTCCCCCTCCTATATCTATAAAAGCCAAACAATAAAAACACTTCTTGAGTTACTGGCAGATGTTAGAAAAGTTATTACAAAAAACTGAAAATACAACTCAGTTCTTACATTCAAAGAACTTTTAAATTTAACAGCAATACTATATATAAAATTGAAAAAGAAGTTGTCAGAATAAGATTTATAAATCACACTAAGACTTTTAGTGGTTGGGATAGCCTTGAGATATTGTTACTGAAATACAAATACTCTTAATGTGTAAACTGTATATAATTACTTTAAAGATTCAATGTATTTCTAGCATTGCATAACAGTATGTGATGTTGAATATTTTCCTTTCTATGTATTTGTTTTTTATTTATTTGATATTTGTTTACCAGGGTGGTCTGACTGGGTCTGCAGAATCCATTTTCAGCAGAGACCCGGGGGAGAAAAGCTCCACATACAGTACAATACAAATACAGTATAATCCAATCCAATCCAATACAATACAATGCGACCCCTAACCGGGAAAAGCCGAAAAGTACTACTACAATACAATACAATACAAGTGACATTAGAAATACTATACAAAAATAAGCTGAAAGAACATAAAATATGTTACAAAATACTGCAATATATACTTGACAGCTTGACAATTCTATATAGTTAAAGCATTATAGACAATAATAGTCACTCTCACATATATAGCCTATGAGTAGATAGCGTCCAAAACTAGTATGTAGGTAGTGCAATGTATGACATTGACTGTTATAGTACATGAAATAATAGAATGTTGGTTTCAGTTATGAAAATAAAAGCGAGAAAGTTACTGATGCAGAAAGAAAGTAAGAGAGTTAAGAATAAAGGCGTTACAGTCTGAGCAGTAGCTTAAGGATATAGTATAGAAACAGAGAAGGAGTTAGGAGAGCCGTAGGATCTTATAGACTATGAGGGAGTGAAGTGTGATAGAAGAGGAGGATAAGGCTAGTGTGGAAGAAGAGGAAGAGCTGAGCATTAGGCAGGCTTTATGCAGGAACAGAGCCATGTCTTTTTGAGATGATGTTTTAAAGAATCTTTGAAATGGGTTAGGCCAGGCATAGACCTGGTAGCTAGAGGTAGTAAATTCCATAGTATAGAGACAGAGTATGAATACAGAGAGTGACCTGGTTTTCTTGTAGGTTTTAAGATAGCTAAGAGACTTTTGTCTTCTGATCATAGGGATTGATATGGTTTGCAAGGTGTGACTAGATCAGCTAGTGGAGGTCAGACAGTAGGCTTGAAAATAAGGTTGTACAAGGTGGATAGCTGAATAAAGGCAAGTTGGTTGGGAAGTTCAAGCTCGTTTAGTTCTAGCAGTGGTTTACAGTGGTGTGTGTGATATTTAGAGTTTGTGGCAAACTTTGCCACTTTGTTGTAGCACTGTTCCATCTGCTTAGGGTAGAAGGTTGTAAGTTATTTAGGATAGGAGCACCGTAAAGAAGGGAGAGTAAAACTGTTTTTGCAAGAGTAGTTTTGGTTGCTGCAGTAAAGAAATGTTTGTTTCTATATAAGATTCCCAGTTTTGTTAAATTCTCTTTACATTTTGCTGTATATTGGGATCGAATGAATGTTTATGGTCAATGATAACTCCTAGAAGTTTGGTTTCCTGCACTATTTCTATGACAGTGTTGTCAGATGCTAGGATGTTGAAATGATGAGTGACAGTGTAGGTGTTTTTCTGGTGAAAGAGTACTAGTTTAATCTTGTTTGGATTAATAAAGAGTTGGGGATTTCTTAGCCAGGATTCAACTGCAGTAAAGGACTGTTGAGTTTTTGAAAGCAGTTCTGGTAGTGATTGAGCAGTACAGATTATGATGGAATCACCAGCGTACTGAATGAGGGTTCCAGGTGAGAAGCACTGTGAAGATTGTTTGTGAAAATGTTGAAGACTAGGGGTCCGAGGATGGAGCCTTGAGGGACTCCAATAGGGTTATGCAGAAAGGATGAGAGTTCATTGGACCATTTCACTGATTGTTTATGATCCCTGAGGTAGCTCTGAAGTCATTTTACTATGTTATCTGGGAAGCATAAGTTAGACAGTGTGTTCAATAGTTAAGGGAGAGACACTGTGCCAAAGGCCTTGGAGAGAGCAAGGAATACTGAGGCGATATAGCATCCTGCATCTCTGGCCTTGTTCACGGTATCTGTAAAGGATAAGAGAGCTATAGCTGTGCTGTGGCTGGGTCTGAAGCCATGTTGGGTTTTGGTTAAAAGATTGTTTTGCAATAGGTATTGCATTACCTGCTGATGGATACCTCTCTCTCGACAATTTTGGATATGGGTGACAAGATGGATATAGGATGGAAACTGGATGGTTCAAAAGAGTTGCCTCCTTTATAGACAGGAGTGATGTGAGATTGTTTCCATATGATAGGTCCTTCTGATTCAGATAAAGACCTATTTATAAGCATACTGATTGGGTAGTCGATTTAGTTGGCAGCCAGTTTGAGGTAGTGTGGTGGAAAACTATCAGCTGAGGTGGAGCAAGGTTTTAGTTTTTAGAGCAGTTTCTCTGTGGTGTCAGTGGGTATGAGCTGAAATGAGAATGGGGCTTGTATGACATTCTGTTGAGAGGGGGGTTATTAACGACAGCATTAGAAGATGTTGATGGCCTACGGTTGGTGTCCAAATAGGTTGAATGGTGGGGACAGTCAAGAATTAGTGGTGTTAGTTAGTAGGTCTGATATTGATTTTATGAAGTGCTTATTAAAATTTTTGGTAATTGTAATGGAAAGGTATAAGGTGATAGGGTGTGTTCTCTGTTTGTTCCAGGGTTAAGTAGAGAAGATATGGAGTGCCAAAATGTGTTGGGGTTGATTTTATGCTGGAGTTGAAGCTGGAAATAGTATGATTTCTTATCTCTGTTGATTAGTTTTGTCACTTTGTTATGTAGTGTTTTAAAATTGGCATGATTTTGCTCATTTTTGTTTTGTTTCCAGGTTGCCCAGGCTAGGTCCCTTTGCTTCATCAGGTGTTTACATTCCTTAGACAGCCATGGTGCTTCATCAGGTGTTTACATTCCTTAGAGAGCAATGGTGCTAAGTGTTTTTGATTCTTTTCAAATGAGTGGGAGCTGCGGTATTAAGTATGTGAAGGAAGGGGTTATTGAAGTACAGTACAGCATCATTAAGGGGTAGTCATTTAAGGCATGTCCAGTCTATTTCATGTAGGAGACTGCTGAATTTATGCTGACAAAAATTAGTTGAGTTCCTAACTGATTTTACAATGTGTACTCTTAGTTGTTGGGAGTTTGTTCTAAGAGAATAAGTTGACAGATGATCACTAAGGGAGCTAGACAGTGTACTAGAAGAGGAATAATTGGCGAGGTGGAATACTAGGATCTGGTCTAGGGTGGATTGTCAGGTAAGATCTATGCTGTATCTTGCTGGAGTATTGATAAGCTGAGAAACAACATACAGATTTATACTATTTGTGGGGGAGTTGGACGCTATGGTTTGCCACTATATTTACATCACCTAAGATTATTGTTTTGAGGTTTATAGTTTGGGATGTCCAGAATAAAATATCTTCCAACACTGGTGTATTGTGACCTGGTGGGATATATAGTACTATTATGCAAATCCTTTTTGATGTGCTGAGGTTCAAAAATGAGATTAGTACCTCAGCCTTAGAAAAGATCTCTACATTAGTGGTGTAGGGTATGATGTTAAACATAAAGGGATATAGCAATCCACCCCCCCCACTTTTTTTTAGATCTATCTCTTCTGGTTATTGCAAAGTTTGGAGGTATTATTTCAGAGTCTTTTACAGTGGGGTGTAGCCATATTTCGGTAAGGGCTAATATGTTAAATATATTTTGATCAATCCAGGCATGCAGTGGGGTTATTTTATTACATATACTTCTAAGGTTCAGTGTAAGTAAGTTTACATCTTTGGGGTAACTCTTATGATTTGAATTAGAGGATGGGCCTGGGTTAGAACGTATGTCTCCACATATAAGAAGATAGGTAATGAGGAATGAGTACCATGGGATGTGTTTTTTATTAACAGGTGATGGTGTAAAATGTAGTTTCATAGGAGGTGAAGAGGCTAATCTGTGGCTTGAATAGTATGGGGGGGGGTACAGGGGAAAAGCTGTGAGGAAATATTTGAGAAGCTGTGTTGTTTACTGGGGAGATGGTTGGAGGAGGTTGTTGATATGTATTGGTGTGCGGAGGTATGCAACGATAGAGTTGTGGCGAGGTTGAGAATTAAGAGTAATGAGGATAGTCAGGTTAGAAGGAGCATGTCAACTGTGATGGTGGGATTAAAAATAATAAAAGTGGTATTTATGTGTTACAATGTAAATAGAGATGTATACTCTCTAGTGATATGTGAGCAGCTTAAGGTAACATTGGAATTGTTTTTACTTCAGGGTGGGCTTTGACACTGTGGTTAGGTGTTTTGCCTTGTGGTTTGTGATAAGAACGGGTCGGGGAGATGTGATTGGTCAGTAGTAAAATTATGGTGCAAAGTTGGTTTGATGTGTGTACAGTAGAATAAAAGGTGGTAAGCCTGGAGTTAATGCAAGATTGTTTGAGGTGGTGATATTACTGAGATGGTGAAGCAGAGTAAGATGCCAAGAAGTACAATAGGGAGGATGAGAATTCAAGGTGATGAATGTAAGGGAAAGCAATTAAGTTTGGTTAAATAAACGGAGGTAAGATGTGAATCAAATGTGGGTGTGGGCAAGGTAGAGTTGTATATAATTAGATGATAGGAATAAGGGGGAGTAGTTTTCTTGGGATATGAGTAAAGGACTGGGGGTGGTTTGATATTGGGACAGGGTAGGGGAGCAGAGTGAGGGAAGCAAATGGAGTGGGAAGAAGGTCTCTGAACTCTAAATGCTTGAATTGAGTCACAGCATTTAATTTCATGGTTATGATGGGCTTTTCTGAATCTTTGCAGGGATTTATTACACTGATAAGATATATATATATATATATATATATATATATATATATATATATATATATAGTAAATATTTTATATGTTATACGTATATACTGTAAATATGTTAAACTAATATTATAAAATACATTAGCATGAGCAATAGTAAACTTTATTCCCTTGAAACTCTCATTTACTTAAAGTCAATCTGGCAAGTGGTTAAACTACAAGAGATGTGTTAGGATTCATAGTCAGATAATATATGATAAAGCACTAATTAGCAGCTTACTAACAGCCTGGGACAGCCAACTGAATGCAAGTGTGCCTTTCCAGTGACCGTTCAGGAGCACTGTCTGAAGTACCTTGAACAGAGAGAGATAAAGTAGAAAAGGAAACAACCTAATACATTGCATTTGATACCTGCTTACACACAAAAAACAAGCCAAATTAAAATGTGTTTAAAGTTGAAATATTAACACTAAGCTCATAGACTTTATGTTGACCAGTTTATTCACAACCAAATATGAAGGAAGTTGTTTACAACCTAGAAAACAAGAATCATGCCATAAAGGTACAGGTCTTATGCTGATGCGCCTGTTTACTAGAGCCAATACCTTGATTTGCACTATAAGTACTCTAAGATACAGGAACCAATTATGTAAAACACACACACACACACACACACACACACACACACACACACACACACACACACTAATGTGACCACCAATTACAGCCCCTTGTATAGCAATGCACAGCTCAGATGTTTGCTTGCCATCAAATGAATGAATAAATACTTACAACTGGCTAGAATTTGTATCTTGTATTTTAAATCTCTGTTGTAAGAAGCAAATAATGCAACCCACTGCGCCCCCATTCCTTCACAATCACTTAGCTGAAGTATCATAGCGAAAGACCCAAGATTATTGACAGATTTAAAATATTGCTCTTATATACTCACAAGTTAGTCATTATTTTATGACTGTAATTCACATCACTGCCAATAAAATACAAATTTTATGAGAATAGATCATAAATATAAAGCAAAATCAAGGAGCTGTAAACTATGCCCTTTGCATGCACACATAAACATACACATGACCACACATTACAGCCAGGGTATACCTCAGATTGCTGCATAAGTTCAAATAAATGAATACATAATAAACAGATCATAAACATATCTCAGCTCAGTGCTGTCAGTCCCATACTGTACAACCCACTTGCAACTCCCCTCTGTCATCTCTACATGTTAGACAAAGAATCAGAGACAAGGTCCCCAGATCAGAAATACATTTTAAATACTTCACTATCAAGCATTTTCTGAGGAATATGAAGTCTGAAAATCATGGCTCTCACTATCTGGCGATTGCAATCCACAAAAAAAAAAAAAAAGTCAGAAAGCCTGAACTTGTATAAGAAACTGACCAAAATACCTCCCAACATCTCTGGTTATATTCTGGACAAAGCCAAAAATAAGGGGGTGACAAAAGCCCAAAAAGGGACAAATTTTATTTATTTATTTATCTATTTATTTATTTATATTTGCAATCACTTGTTATAATGGTAAAGCCACATTCCAGTTTTCAGGGATGACCAGGCAGCACTGCCTGGTTAGAAAGCCTGCTCAAACTTATAGAGTAGGCAAAATACTTGTGGAAAAAAATAAAACCTTATATTGCTGCTTACAGACAGCAGTTCATTAACAGCTCAGAGCCTTTAAGATAAGTAACAGGCAACTCTAATTCATTTCAAATGTTAACAGAACAACAGGTGTTGCATCAGCAAACATTTTCTGAGCAGTAAGAACTATGAAACCTTAATGACTGGTATCACCGACTGATAGCAAATCTCTAATCCTGAGTGGCTCTCCAGACAATCAAAAATTTTAGGTGGAATAGGAAAGGAGCACTAGACCCTCGCTGAAGTTCATAATATCAAATGCATTCATTTAAACAGCCACAATAATGACTACCATGTTCAAGCTGTAAGTCTTTTGAGATGGTGATCGAGTTCCCCTAACAGCTTGCACCTGGGAAATCTGATCCCCTCTCTGCACTCCATTTATACTGCTGCTGCTTCATTGTGTATGATACAGTACTTAAAAACCTGTGAAACTTAATTATTGTTTAACTAACTTTGTCCAAAGCTCAGAAAATCTGTGCTAGCAAGTGAGAAAACCATGCAGTCAGTAATTTTCATACTACAGCAGAAATTATGGAAATATCTGGTCTGTCCCACTGTAGCACAGACAAACAGATTTTTCCAATGGGGATGAAAAGGGAGCAGGAATTGTTGTGGAACTTATCCAAAAAAATATTTGTCTGACATGAATGAAATAGAGGAAATAGGAACAACACTCAAATGCTACAGAATAGTTTTAATTAAAGTAAAAGTTACTTGCTGCTTTCCTCCCCCTACAGAAATGTCAAAGGTCAGAGACTAAAGTGTGTGTGTGTGTGTGTGTGTGTGTGTGTGTGTGTGTGTGTGTGTGTGTGTGTGTGTGTGCGTGTGTGTGTGTGCGTGTGTGCGTGCGTGCATATATGTGTGTGTCCACTGGTAATTTATAAGGGATATACATATCTGTCTGACACTTAAACAGACTGCATAAACACTTAAGAAATATTGCCTACCTACGTATATCAGCCCTTAATATCATATGAACTGGATTTTGTGCTTTGCATTGTAGTAATTAGTAATTTAAAACCAAGAACTAAAAGAAAACCAACAACTGAAATGTACAGAGCTCCAGGAGACTCATAATCATGACGTAGGAATTGAGTACACCAAATACATCCACCAGCAACATCTTTATTAGTTGAGCACTTTCGTCTGCCTATAACATCAGACTTCTTCAGAATAAATTAAAAAAGCAGGTGTTACATTTAAATAAAGAACAAAAATCAAACATGCCAAGTAAGAACCAATAAAAAACAGCACATTAAAATGCCTATTTAGCAATTACACTTCCCCCAAAGCCTCTTTTTTCTTTATCTAAAGAGCATAGGAGCATAATCTTAAATAGCTTCCTATGCTAACATAATCATTTAACCCTGGTGATGCGGAGGCATTAAGTTGTATTTGCCAGCACAGTTCTCTAAATTTTAACAAATCATCCCATGGCCCTCCTTGCAGATCTCTTTTCTGCCCTTCCAGGACAACAGATTTAAAGCTGTGCATAGGATGCCTTCCAAGATGTTTATATAAGGCATTATTATTATTTTTGTTCCTGGTATCCCTAATGTGTTCATATATTCTCTCTCTCAGTCTTCTTTTTGTCTTTCCTATATAAGAAAGATTGCATTGGCTCCCTAGGGCAGCATAAACAACTCCAACTGAATTACAGTTGTAGTTGCTTTTGAGTCTTAAGGTGGTCTTGTTGATTCTTATTTTATCTGTATCCATAATATAAAAACCTTGCGAGCAAAAGCCACATCTCATGTTCCCTTTCCTGTCATACGTATTGCTATTCCCTTCCAACATATTTTTAATCATGGAGCCCCACTCAGTTCCTAGTTCATGATTGTGAGTCTTCTGGACCAGTGTACATACTAATTAGTAATTTAACCTGATTGCGAATATGTCCCCCTCACAACATTGGGGTGACAATAATGAGACTGATTTCTAATAAAACAAAAAGGGGCACATGAATGAGAGGTGAATATAAATTAGAATTATTGAACTACTGGAGGAGAAGAGTAAGAAGGCACACATAACGCCATCATAGCCAAAGAAAAAAACATGAACGGATATGGTAGCAAGCTTTAACTAAGAGCGACAGGAAGCAAAAAGAGACAAAAGCATGTCTGGTGATAGAATGAGAAAAACATCATTTGTTAAAGCCACAAAATGACAGCATGGTTCATTCTGTAGACTAATGCTGCCCTACAAATAGTGAGGATGACACGCCAAAAAACGTTATTCAGATACATTGGGAAATTGTAAAGGAATAAGCAATCATTCAGGTTTTAAAATCTGGTGGAGGTACTGAAAATGCTAACTCAACAAAGTTAATAAGTACAAACCACTAAAATATAAACAACCAACTGTTCAAAGAAACCGCTAAACTGCCAAATCTCTTTATAAATGCAGCAAATTTATTTAAGTGCGTTTCGTCCAACAGTATCGTTGGACTTCTTCAGATTAACAAAAGAGATTTGGCGGTAAAGTAAATAAGTTCTTCAGATATGTATTTTCAGTGAAACACAGCAAGTGAAGATGATGAAATATGAAAGATTACAAGTATGGAAATGGGTACAAGCATATGAAATTGACAAGAGAAGAAGTAGACAGGAAAATGGTTTGAGAATATTAAAGGAACTGCATGTAAAGGCAGACAAGCTGTTTATATTATTTATTTATTTATTAACATTTGATTACCGGAAAAGTCTAACTGGGTAGCAGCCTATTTTCAGCTGAGGCCCAGGGAGAAAAGGTCCAGATTATTGTAAAACATTTTAAGAACAATAATTTTACAATCTTCAAAAATAAAACAAAAAGATCTGCAGTTTAAATAGTTATAACAAATCAGACATAATAAAAAACACTAGTTATGAACTTATACAAGGTATATGACAATCATTTAATATTTAGAGAAATTTTAGACAGTTTGTAGAGGAATTAAAGGTAAGATACTCTAATACAAATAGGAATTGCAATCTGAAGTGAGTGGAAAACAGGCTTATGGTATATTTAGAGAGAAGGTTAGGTAAAACAATCAGATAACAGCAATGAAGTAAGTGAAGAAGGGATAGTAAGGAGGTATAAGGGATGAAAAGGTACTTGTTCTCATTTAATGATATAATTTATCTTGGTTTTGACCAAGAACAGAGCCAGATTTTAGCTAGGAAGTCTTTCAGAGTGGTTTTGAAAGATGGGAGGGAGGGTATAGATTTCTACCCAGTGATCTGAATGTCAAAATGAAGAAATTCAATGAAGCGCGGGTAAATGGCATGATTAACTATGACTCTCTTAAGGTAGCCAAATGCCTCGTCATCTAATTAGTGATGCACATGAATGAATGCATGAGATTCCCACTGTCCCTACCTAATATTTAGTGAAACCACAGCCAAGGGAATGGGCTTGGCAGAATCAGTGGGCAAAGAAGACCCTGTTGTGCTTGACTCTAGTCTAGCATTGTGAAGAGACATGAGAGATGTAGAATAAGTGGAAGGTCTCAGTTGCCGGTGATCATTTTTTCACTTACCTGCTGAGGCGGGGGCAAGCCCACCGAGGCTCTCGCTTCTGGCTGCAAGAGCCCAGGCATCCGGGCATGACCTGCTCCAGGGATGTGTCAGGTGATGAGATGACTGTGGCAGTTCATCTGTCAAAGAGTAATACAGGTGTCCTAAGGTGAGCTCAGGAAGGACAGAAACCTCTCGTGGAGCAGAATGGCAAAAGCTCACTTGATCTTGATTTTCAGTATGAATACAGACCGTGAAAGCAGGGCCTCATGATCCTTCTGGCTTTTTGAGTGTCAGAAAAATTACCACAGGGATAACTGGCTTGTGGCGGCCAAGCTTTCATAGTGACGCCGCTTTTTGATCCTTTGACGTTGGCTCTTCCTATCTTTGTGAAGCAGAATTCATTAAGCGTTGGATTGTTCACCAACTAATAGGGAATGTGAGCTGGGATTAGACCATCATGAGACAGCTTACTTTTACCCTACTGATTATGTGTTGTTGCGATAGTAATCCTGCTCATTATGAGAGGAATACAGGTTCAGATATTCGGTGTATAGGAGTTCCAGCTTTTAGCAACCTTGTACGAGCAGTGGCGGCTGATGACTTCAAATCAAAGGGAGGGCTGCAGGAGAGAGCGGAATGGGTGGGGCCAATTGGAAGGGGTGTGGCTAACTAGAAAGGGGCAGCACTATGCTCAAAACCACAAAAACCGGCACTTTAATTAACTACACTGCCCTGGGTGCCAAACTGTCATTATGAGAGTCCAAGCAAGGGAAAATGATGTATAGAAGAAAAAAAATATTTAAATGCATTGGCTACATGATGGCTTACTTAATATCTAGATGGAAACAAAAAATTACTTTTTAAATACATTACTGGAATGCCAGTCAAAATTAAGTATAAAAAACCAAGCAGCACTCAACTCAAACCACTTCTCCTTGCACTGCAGTTCTAATTATAATTTATACTCAGCTTTATAAAAGTACCAAGTAACATGCTGAAAGTAGCAATCTCTGTGATACCCCCACTTGTAAAAATGTTTCTTATCCAAAAAAAGACCTGCTGCCTGAGCCTAATAACAACTATCTACTTGGTTCATGGGGAAAACATGATCAAAGTAAAAAATGAACAGCAAACAAGAAACAAGCTCAAGATAAATTGCTTAAAGCATTACCGCACAGGTTATGGACCACGCATGATAGACTGGCATTCTGTTTAGTTTACGGGTAAAGCCTGCAAAGATGACTGCACATCTCCAACAAATGTAATGAGCTTCTGAAAATGCTGTAATCCTGTCCTTTATTACAAATACTGTCATATGCATTTCAATACCTAAGAATTATACGCTATCTAGTTATGTAAATATTCTCTGAATGGCAACAACAAAAAGGCTTTCAATGTTTGTAATTCTTTAACAGTATGCTTATTAAAACTTACTTGCATCTTAAAGTCTTAGACAAGCTTACCTGATGGTCATTAAGGCATTGCTTCTTAAACACAGAGCAATAGGCACTGCAACAACATGGATTTTCTGAATAAGAAGCATAAATCAACAGTATAGAAATATGACATAAAACCAGAACATTCTGCAAATGCAAGGACAGATGAGAAGCCACTGTAGTACTTGTGTCTACCTTGGATGGGGGGATACTCTGCACACTTACACTGTATAACTGCTCCTTGCCTTGCTGGGACACATCCAGAGTCACTACGTGGGGGAGTGGGGTGGAACAAGTATGTCACAATTTGAAATGTCTCTGGCTGACAGTGATGGCTCTGACACATTTGTCATACCTCTCAGCCTCAGAGCAAGAAATCTGGACAAAGCCATAAACAGAAGAGGGACAAAGGCCCAAAAATAAGGAACATTGTTAAATATTGCTCTTATAAACTTAGAAAGATAATAGACTAGTAGGTCTTGCATCCATATCAATTTTCTGAAGGGTCTGAAATCTGAAACTCAAATGTCTGCCATTATTTTCTAACTTCAGTCTTTAATGATTTTCCACTAATTTTCCAGAAAACTACAGTTTTATGAAAAACAGACCAAAATGTGATGCAGAAATATAAAATAGCCACACAATACAGCTGGGAACCTGTCAAAGAAGGGACACTTTTTTAATATTAGTACTGTTAACTTGAACAGCTGGCAAAATAAGAGAATCTACATGCATTTCTGAAATTAAAAGTAATCTATAACTCTGATCATTACAATTATTTATTAATTGTAACCTCTCCACGTTTTCTTCCAAATTTGACATTTTGCAGAGGAATTATTAGGGAGAGAGCAACATTTTGGGCCAAAATTTGGGACAGCTGAGAGGTTTGGATATAGCTAATTCTATGAAGTGATTTATCTGTGCGTACCTTTTAAGGCAGGAAATCTGGACAAGGCCAAATATATTAGGGGAACATACAAACAGTACTACAAATTGCTCTTGTATAAACTTAGACAGTTGACAGAATAACAGGTCTTGCTTAGCATGCATGTTTCTGAAGAGTATGAAGCCTGAAACTGAATGCCTGTCATTATTAAGTAACTTCATTCTTAAATTATTTGCCAGAAAACCATAAATTTTATGAGGAACAAACCAAAAATAAGAAGCAAAAATCTATTCATTCTGCAAAACTCTGGACAGTTAAGAGGTATAGTTCAGCCAGGGCTGTCTGCGTTTGACACCCTTCCCCCTCACAAAATCATGATCAAATGGGGCCTCCCCCCTGCAGCTATTCCAGTGTCCCATTACTTGGCTATTTCACCCCATTTACCACAAACACTGTAATGTGCATACTGCTTTACTTCTATGATGATCTGGATTTCATTTAAAGGTTTAATTTTACACTTTACAGCACAAACACTAATAGATGTCTGCTAAACAAAGCAATGCAGTCTCACAATGAAAATAGACTTAGCATTAAAACTTATCTGCCCTTGAAACTCAAATTCATCGAAAAAGCACTGAAACCCACATTCAAAGAAAATACATCTGGCCAGTGGCAGATAAATATTAACTTTGGGCTGTTTTTAAATCATAGGCCCCTTGCACAGGAAACATACATATGTTCTTTGATATACCTTTCTGATTGTATTAAATTAGATTCCTTGAATAATATGATACAGTCGTTAGAAGGCATTTTAAATTTGTTGTTTTGAACATTTTTCCAGTAATTTTTCCAATGAAACAAAATGCATGTACCAATAATGGCTAAACTGCCCAATTCAGAACATTTCCATCATAAAAGTCTACTCAAACTTCTACAGTCCAGCAGTATCAGTAAATATGCACAATCTCTGCAGAAGTAAAAGTCATCTAAATAATTCCACATTAAAGAGATCTATAACTAATGAATAGGTTGCTGCTAGCAAACAACTTTATAGTTCATTGTTTCATCTGCAAATACAGTGCCTGTTGCCCTTGAGGAATAAATTGCCTATGTTACATTAAAAAAAGTGATAAGCTTGTAATATTGCAATAGAGAATGGATGGCAAACTGATAACAGGTTCATTGTTACTAGGTATCTCCAGCAAAGAGGACATTCTCAGGACTGCAGCATCCACCCCCTTTAATAGTAGGGTCTATATTATAACAATAAATCAGCAAATGATTGAACATTGTTATATCAAACTCTAAAGTTGGAATTCACAAGACATTGAACAACCAGAACAGTGTTTTTTTTCCCAGGGAAAAAAATCGCCCCCACCCCAAAAAAAAAATGGCATTAAAACATTGCATAAAGTTAAATATACCAACTCTGAGATCTCACTACAATGCCAAAAATGGCAATGTGATGAAGCGACCAAGCGACTTCTTTCCCAGGGAAAGAATTTACTTATATGCCACTTCATTTTGCCTTTTCAACATTTCAAGTTCAACCAAGATGCATTAGACAAAATGCATCTTTGGTTATCTAATAGGAGCCCTAAAAGTACAACACAGTACTGTATCAGCACTGCATCTATATACTGTGGGAGTAGAACCCACAGCCTTCTGCATTAAAAGCAAGTACACTATCTGTTGTGGTATTAACAATGCAAGCAGACTCAGTGTAAGCAGCACTAAACTTCTCTTCAAGCTCTCAGCTTCTTGTAAAATCCACTCGACACTCAGCTGTATCTTTCAACTTTGAAACACAAGAAATCTGGAAAAAGCCAACATTTATTGGGGGATGGGGAACAAAAGCCAAAAAACTAGGGACACATTTTAAACATTGCTTGTATAATCTTGGAAAGTTGCTAGAATAAAATGCTGTGTTATCACCATGCATTTCACTGCTAAGTCTTGAACTCAGGACCCTGTGCACTATAGTCAGAGCAACATACCACTATGCCAAATCAGCTGTTTCTTGAAAGACAGGTAGACTGAAACATAAATGGCTATCATTTAGTGAATTCAGTTCTCACCATAGCTCTCAACCTCTTAGCACAAAAAACCTGGACAAAGCCAATAATGGTAGAACACAGCCCCAAAAATAGGGACACATTTCAAATATTGATCTTATAAACAGAAAATTGTTAGAATAAAAGGTTTTGTGTTACCATGTACTTCCTGAAGAATATAAAGTCTGAAATTCAAATGCCTGTCATTATTTACTGAATTCAAATTCCAGAAAAACAACAGATTTTATGAGGAACAGAACACAACAAAAATTTCATGAGTGGTGGAGGGTAGAGAATTCAAGCTCTTGCTACTTGCTCCCAAGGTACAGGCTTTGAGTCTAACCACCAGGGATATTTCCTGAGTTCTCTCTAGCCACCACATATATTTAACTGGGGCATTACACATACATACACACACACACACACACACACACACACACACACACACACACACACACACACACACACACACACACAGTTAAGTATCCGACTTGAAGTCCGGCAGGTATTGCAGTTTGATTCCCTTCCAGTCTATGCAGTTGTAACTGTATAGACTTCTGGGATCTTTGCTGTTGCAGGCTATCTTCCTAATCCAGACTGTCTCACCAGCAGTCCGGATTCTGTGCACATGCTCCGGACTGGTTCAGTAGCAGTCTGGACATGGGAAATGCCGCGAGTGTGCATGCATGAGTTCCGGGAGTCTCTTTTGTTTTTTATTTTGTTTTTATTTTTTATTTCTTTTGTACAGCTGGGGGAGCTGCAGTCCTGCAGTCCAATAGCATGAGTCACCCCTGTGTATGAGTACAGACAATGCCCAGCGGGTTTGTAGGCAGACAGGAGTTTTTGGTCACTGGATCAAAATGACTGACTGGGAACATAGTTGGGTAGAATATTTTTTAGTGCTGGACAAGCAGATGGATGCTGGATAATTTTATAGGTGGTAAGTTGAGTATATGTTAGTTGATGTGGCAGGTCTAACCAATTAAGGATTTTCAGTGCTATACAGTGTTGGATTCTGAAAGGGGTATGTGCTTCAAATTTAGAACTTTGTTATAGCATTGTTTAAGTTTTAATTTTTGTGAGGCCTGGGGGTTAGTAAGGATGGGAGCACCATAAAAAGAGTGAGGAGGAGATAAGTAGTGGTAAGTGTAGTTTCAGTTGCATAGGTGAGAACATTTTGTCTCTGTAAAGCATCCCTAGTTCTTAAAGAAGCTTGAGTGGTATTGTTGAACCTAACAAAGCTGTGATCTTTTTTTTTAATCTAGAATAGCATCAGAAATGAGATCTGATGAAGGTACAGGAGGAGATATGAAACATTTAAGTAATGAAAAAATCTGCTGGTTTCAGTCTCTTCACATGGAAGACTGTGGAAGTAAATAAGTCAAAGAAGGCATTGTAAAATGCAAAATACGGAAGTATGTGGAGACAGACAGGCATTCCAAAATACAATTATCTTGAGAATGTCTGTTTCTTCAGCTTCATATAGCAATCCACCCATATTACTGTTCTGAAAATGTGTCTCCACTGTGGAGGCAACACAAAACATATAAATGCTTTAAATATAATATTCAGTAAAAGGAATTCTTAAAATGGTCTTCATGCAAATACTGGTCATGAAACCATCTTGCATGGGCAGTAGACAAAAATGGTGATGTGAGAGGAAAATGGCTAATTTGCTGGAAGGAGCAGTCAGTTAGGACATAATTGTGAGGATACTGCAGTTTCACAAGAATATATAGGATGCGTTTGTGGCACGTCACACTTCTCAAGTAGGCCAAAACCCAGTTGTATACTGATGACAATGCAGTTCATACGGGGACCACAGATACAGCATTTTGTCCTGCAGAGTTTGCATAGTGGGTGAAAAGGTGACATCAGGAATTTGACAGAGAAACAAAGTAATATACTTCAGGGGCGGAATAATGAAAAGCCAATATTCCCTGATAGGATGGAAGAAATATAATGATGGAAGAAAAGGCTGTGGATGCCATAAACATCACTATGCAATGTTATGCAATGAGCTGTTAAAGGACACGGGTGATAGTCTAAGTGACACTGAGGTACAACAAATGAGGATTGGATGTCATATATGCTAGGTTTGTCATTCCATCCAGCTCCAGTAATGTTGTCTTAGAGTACTATGATCACCTCTGGTGACAATACAAAGGTAGGATAGCTGGACTGCTAGAAACCATGCAATGCAGCCTTACTGAAATGTTAAAGGGAATGCCACTGGTCAGGTACGAGAAGGCACATAGACTGCTGGGCACATATACCCCAGAGGAAAAATGAGGAGTGTGGAGTTGAATACAACACTCTGCTATGGAGTGAGGGGAAAGGCAGGAGCTGAATGCGAAGGAGAGGTGATAGCGCAGTGAATACATCTGACATTGAGAAAGGGGCAGGTCAAAATCAATTGAAGGACATATTACTTCAGAGAGCAGGCACTAGGGTCCTAGTTAATATTACTCGAGGAAGTGGCACTGATGATATCATAAGAAAAGGTTTAGTGATACCAGACAAAGAACGAGGAGAAGGTTTGGCTGTGGTAAAGAAGGACCATTAGTGTTTAACTGCTAGAGGACATCAAGACTGTTAATTCCTTTCTTGACATTTCTGTAAATTCATAATAAATACACATCTGTTGTAAACAAGGGATCTTAAAATACCATATGATAAAATGATTCTTGTTGAAGTTCTGTTAAAGAAATAATACTTAAAATGATAGCACATAGCTCTGATTCAAAGTTACCTTACAAATAACAGTACTTTAAATATGAATTCACTGCTACAACTGCTGTCACATCTTTAACTACATAATTGCACCATTTAATTTATTATTAGCACACTATTTTTGTTTTTATTTGCCCTTTTAAACAAGAAGCTATTTCAAATTGTACAGAGGAAAACAACATATACTGTAAAGCATACTTTATCAGTTTTTAAATGTTATTGGTGTGAGAAGGAATTTCCAAATAAAATATACTTCAGTGATGACTTCATGGAACATTCAAGGTTTATGGAATTACTGTATGAAAGAGAGAACATTTCAGACATATCTTATTAAACATGAAACAATATTGTGCTTATAAATTAAAGCTAGAAAGAAGCAAAAAGTATTCTGCTTATGAACTTTCAAAATAAATTATGTGACTTTAACATAACCTCTAAACAGTTTTATTTTTAACACTGCATTTAAGGATATCTTGCAAATCCATTAGCCTTCCTGAAGGTTAACATGTTATTTTAATGCAATAATCCATTCTACACTAAGAAATCTCTATTAATTAACATTTTAAAGGGGAATTCAGTTTCACATAGTAATGTGTTTTGCTTTCGCTTAAATACAGTTTAATGATTTTTTGCTACTCTGTGCAAAACTAAGCATCGGAGATGAAGAAAATTAATAACAAGAGAAGTGGTGCATTTCCAAAGTAAGATAACAAAACAGTGACCTCTATTAAATATAATAGCTTTCAAAATATGAATAGCTATTAAAGGTAATAATTATAATTTGGTTAATGCATCAATATATTAGTGATCTTAAAAGAGAGGTGTAAAGAATAAAGAAACCAGTATGAATTTCTTTATGACATCTGCTATAATCTAAACTATACAAGTCCAAATGGTCACCACATCTAAACTACAAATACAAGGTTCTAATTCTCGTGGCCATTCTTTCTACTTTTGTTAATCTTCATTAGTGGTCTTGTGATGTGTATTTGTTATTTGAAATACCTTAAATGGCCTGGTTACTGCTAGGAATGTCTGGGAGAAAAAATATATATCTTGGTATAATGACAGGAAAGAATAGTGATATTAATATACACAGGGAACACTCAAGATTTGTTGACACTCGGTAATGTTACGTTCATTTCTGGAGGCCATGATAGGAGATGACAATCATGGTTTATAGTACATGGTTCCAAAACAGAAAAGGAAAATGGGGCGAGGGTGTAAGGAAAGATTTAAAGCAATGGAATGCAGCGACTAAAGCTCATAAATCAAAAGTGAGAAGTATAGACGAAGTAGGATGGAGGGAGACAATCACTTCATCATGGCAAATGGAACAGAGACATTTTAAAAATTATATAAAAATATTATTTTACAGTAAGGCTAGAGGGATGCTAGAATTCATTGTCACTGCAAGTGATGGAGCATGGTCAGAAAAGTAAAGAGACATTGGGAATAATAGATAAATGCAGAAAGAACAGCTGCAAGGAACTAGCTGCAATATACAGGGGGTGGTGTGGTGGAGTAAATGAATGGGGAAAAAGTTTGAAATCAAACTGCCTATATATGCTTACATGTCAATATTATGGCATAAGATGAAGGAAGTATGCTGGAACCAGAGGACAGATGGGTGTGCCCCTGTTTAAACAGGCATTTCTACCTGCTTCCAAAATATTAATAATGACCCTGCCTAAAAAGTGCAACAGTCATCTATACTGCACTCTTTTGGCTAGCCTGAGCTGAGACAGAGAGATTAAAGCAATTGCACAAGTAGCGCTAATTTTGTCAGCAAGTAACAGGTCCAGACACCATGACAGGTTGCTCTGATAACATTGAGTAGCATGTTATGCTTAGCTTTGTGTGTTTCTTTATTCCAATTGTTACAATTACAGCAATCATAAAAATGTCCATTCTGATAGCACCCTCATTTGTGGAATTTTTAATTTATATTCCACACCACACATGGTGTAATAGTGTTTGTAATTATGGCTGTTGAATATGGTCTATATTATAAGATCAAATGCTTAGGTGATTGAACACCTAAACATCGAACTTGTAATATCGAAAGCAAAAAAACAGCGAACAGCCGATTTAATGCACGGAAAGATTTCCCTAGGCCATTTGCCAGATTTTGTCATTTTGTCTACTGTAGAGTGATGTTGGAGTTGGTATATTTAGTTAGGGGGTGTGGGGAGCACAGCCCCTGACTTAGTTTGGGTTTAAAGTTATATATTTTTTCCATGGCCGACCGTGTTTTCCTGCGCCGTTTGATGTTTTTGGGTTTGATATTAAAAGTTTGATGTTTAGGTGTTCAATCGCCTAAGCATTCAGTCGTGTAATATAGATGCATTGAATACACACAATAAGCAATTTCACATGTAGGCTGTACAGTGATTCAGAAAAAAAAATCATTCCATTTTCCTTTAAATAGGGTAAAAATCAGTAAAGTCTATCTCTTCGAATTGACAGAAATGGTATTTAAATATATTATGATGGCATAACTTTTGGGACAAGTATGCTTTTACCAAAAAGTCAAGAAGTAATGTACATCTATTTAAAAAGAATGACTGCTTATTTCCTTTAGACAGATTAACTAACAATAATTTGTCAAATCCTTTATTGTTTACTAACTGTATTCAAGTACAACATTCACAAATATTAATTAGCTATTTTGAGTTAAATAATGCATTTGGTCTCCTTACATTCTTTAATGTTCCAATATTACTGCTGCTAATTATTATTCAATTGTTAATTATCTATTGCACTTGGGTCATGACTGAAAAAGGTCAGCAGACCAGTTCATCTACCCAGTTACCAAACTGCAAATAAATAAATAAATACAACTCCTTAAATACAGTGTCATAACTTTTGCTGGTTTAGTTTTATGTCTCTTCCTCTCTGACATTTTATTAGAATGCTTATTGATCCTAAGAAAAGTTGAGCTATGATTCATTATGAAAGATATGCATGATTTGTTTTATGGCTAATTTGCTTGTGATTTAAACAAGGTCACTTGCATTTAAATCCGACCTTTATTACAGAGTTCTCAGCCTGAGACAAACAAGTGTATTTTAGACTGAAAAGTTGTATAGAATGGTCATTGATATGCAGAGTTTCAGGTTCAGGTTTTATTTTTTCAGGATACTGACAGATTAAATTGCTTCTACTGGACATGTCTAACAGTTGCCTTTTGCGAATGATTTACATTCTGACAAAGGTAAAAATCTTTTGGATATGATGGGAAAATATATGTTATCAATAATATGAAATACATTACTGTAGACATTTACTTCACTTTCATCAAAATCTAAATCACACAGGAGCACACATTATGGGACCATCTGTTTAGCAAGACAGTATGTAAAAACATTGGCCAGTGAAATCATTGAGATGGACTGTCTAGGTATAATGTAGCTATTTAGAGCAATAAGCTGAAATTCATAACTGAGGCCACTATGTATTTCATGATTTTCACAGTCACACATCAGAAGTGTTCATAGAATGGAGGTTTTTTCTTTGCATCCAGGCTGTGCATGAATGGAGACAACAATTACATAACAGACATGGATCAATGGCTGATATGGTTTGTGCTGGCAGTATATATGTCTCCGAGATCAGCAGATTAAAATAAGCTACCGTGGTCATTATTTCTTTCACATTCATGACAATCAAGCAATGAGTTTGGTCATAGAAAGCAGTTAACATTTGGGAGTAGGGATGAGGAGGCATTCAGTGAATGAAAGAATGGTACATTTATATAACTTGTTGGATAGAAGTGCACATGTCTCTGACATGAGGTGAAATTCAATACTGTGGCAATTATGTCTTTAATTTTCTTCTCATAGGACATCAAAAGTGCATAGAATGTGGCTGTCTTTTTGTTTAGGAGGCAGGCCTTATTTGAAAGCAAAGGACAGTTATGTAATCATAGTTAAATGGCTATTGATTTGAATTCTTAAGGTGAGGCAGTGTTTGTCTGAGACATGAACAGCTATAGTATTTATGTGACTTCTTTAAGTCATATGTGGTGTACCCTCTCAAAAGGGACACTGTCCACTGGGACAATACCTTTGTCACCGCAGATTAAGATAGTGTTTATTGTATTTTTACACATACAATATTGACACAACCATGTGCTGGCATTCAATTTGCTTCCTTATTAATATTATTTCACAAACTCCCTAATATACATTTCATTAGACTTAGTTCTTAAAGAAACATGCACATTTTTACTTTTTTCCTCTAACCAGCAAGCATGTAGTATAAGCAGACAAGTTTTGCTTTTACAAAACAAAACAGGAAAATGTTATTTCTTTCTACAAAAAAATGACAATGCACACAAGATAAAGGTGCAGTTCAAGAAACATGAGATTAAAAAGGTAGTATAACCAATCAGCTGTTAACATTGAGTACACATACTTTACAATAAAAGGTATACACACAAATTCTTTTTTTAAAAACTCGTGTTTTAACTGATTTTTAGTCTGATGAAGTGATAGTGTTATCGCGAAAGTGCTTGCTTTTATTTGTTTTTACACATTTATTAAATTGTTACTTTTGCCTAGCCATGTTGGTTCAGTACTTGCCTTTATTTTTTGTTATCTCTTTCTCCCTGAATAGGATATTTTCCAGCAATTAAAATGCTCTAAGTGAGAAAAAAAGTTAGAGCATTATCAATAACCATGACTTTGTTCTCAGAAATTGAATGTGTAACTATTCTGTTAACTCTGAGCCTAAAAGCACAGCTAATCTTTTTTTTCCCTTAAAAGTTAATGAGAAAATGACAATCTGTTTCAGATATATAACCTTGTACTAACGGACTTCACTGTTAGACCAAGATGGCTTCTAGAATATGCCATGCTTTCAAGTTTAATTATACTAAGTTTGTACAAGGTGAGTACATAACTTTGGGTGAGGGTAACAAAATGTTGCTCATACCTAGAATACTGTAAAATTTTCACCAGGGAAGGCAACAGTTCTATTATGGAGTGTATCAAGAGGCCCGTGCCTTCAAAATACTTCTGGTGTGCTATATTGAAAATCAGATGCAGTGAAGTCATTGTGGTAGAATGGCTCACATGACTATGTTTTGTATCAAAATATATTACGGCAGTTGGCTGATTTATTCATTAGACTGGAGGTAAACTATCATAAATGTTTCTCACTGTACTTCTCTCCGTGTCTCTGACAGTCTCCACTCCATCTAAATTTCCTTTTCCTTACGTAGTCACAAAGGACCTTTCTTTTTAGACATAATCATTATGCCCTTAGCCACTCATCTCTAATTATCACGTGTGCACCACTAACAATTTGAAAACTAATGCTGTACTTGATTTGCTCCAGTTATAGATTCAGAAATCATATCACATTAATAGCATAAAGTAATTTAAATGCCAGCATTGTGTTTCTTTCTAGATTTCCTTTAGTAATGTAAAATCACATCAAAAGTAAAAAAAAGACTTTCAAATGCTAGCATTATGGCAAGCCTAGCTATTTACCTTTTTGTGTTGTGCAACAAATAATTCATCAAAATGTTCTACTGCATTTGAGCCCTAATGTGATATTCAAGACAAGAGTAACCTTCTTTTATGGAACAAAGATAAAATAATACCGAACTCGAATTTGGTCTATGTAAACATTGCCATTCTCAATGTTAGAAGTCTAAATATCTAATTGCCTTATGCTAAGTCTCTCCTGCATCATGAACACATCCATATCTGTACTATAACATATGTTTGGTTTCATTGTAAAGTTAGCATTCCATCCTTATCTGGGTTTAGCATACATTTATGCATATCTGAGGATAATATAGTGACTTCTCCATATATGAAACAATATTGTATGTAGACAAAGTTCCCATGACCCTCCAAGATACCCTAAACAAAATTAAACAAATTACCAATCTATAGCCTGATATCATCTTCCATGTATACAGCTGACTATGGGAGACCCTAAATGTAGTCTTCCATTTTGATGAGTCATTTCAGTTATCCCTTAACTAACTAGTGCTTCTAATCCTCAAAAGTTGGTTGCACTCCACTATTCAGGGATTTTAAGCATCCTTAACAAGATTACTCTTACCTCTACCACTCTAGTAATATCCCTGTCACTGGTTAAATCAAGTGAATAGTAAGTGACCATCTCATTTACAGTTTCTAACAATTGTATGGTAAACACTTATGGATTTAAAGACTTGAAATGATCTAGCGTACACTAACTCTAGGATGATCAATGAAAATTAAATTGCATAATTACCAGTATCAAAAATCCTACAGACATTGCCAACATACTGGCTGACAGGTTCAGTGCAAACTTCTCCCCACCCTCCCCGCCTAAAGAAGAGATATCTATACCAAATGATTGTAGCCCCCCAAACATCTCTAACGCTCAGGTGAGAACTGCTCTCTCCAAGGCAAAGAACACAGCATCCATGGGACCTGATGGTGTCCCCGGCTGTGTGCTCCATGAACTCAACGAGGAATTAAACCCACAGTTAGGACAGCTGTTTAATCTTAGTCTCACCTCCGGATATGTACCCAGGGAGTGGCGCACAGCGACTGTGGTCCCACTCCACAAAGGCGGTGCCTCCACCGACCCTGGAAATTACTGTCCCATTAGCTTGACAAGCCTGATCTGCAAAGCCATGGAAAGGATCATAATGGATCTCATAAATAAAGACATAGGGAATTTGCAGACTTTGGATCCAACCCAGTTTGGCTTTGTCAAAGGCAGATCATGCCTTTTAAACTTGGTTGACTTTTTCGAAACAGTCACCAAGGCCATTGACGAGGGAAAGGCAGTCCATACAGCCTACCTAGACCTGGCGAAGGCTTTCGATACAATACCCCACTCGGGTATCATTGAAAAACTCATCAACTTAAATGTAAACCCATACATTACAAGATGGGTTGCAAACTGGCTGAGTGACAGAACCCACAGGGTCAGAGTTGCTGGCACCATGTCAGACTCTAAGCCTGTCACAAGTGGTGTCCCACAGGGCTCAGTCCTGGGCCCACTCTTGTTTGGCATCTACTTTTCTGAAGTACAAGCAAACACAGGAGGGTTATGGCTGACAAAGTTCGCAGATGACTGCAAACTGGGCGCCGTAGTTGAGAACACATCCGACACAGATATCCTTCAGAAGGGTCTCACAGAAATGGATAACTGGTGCCAGAGCCATGGCCTCAAGTTAAATGCCAAGAAATGCATAGTCATACCCTTCGGGAAAAATAAGGTTACCCCTAGCTACCATATAGGTGGCAATCCCCTGAACACAGAAGAAGTTATTAGGGACCTGGGAACCCAGGTTGACAGTAGCCTTTCATTCGACACTCATATTGCTAAAGTAGTTAGGAAGACCTTCTACATTGCTCACTTTATCATGAAGGGATTCACATCTAGATCAAGGGAAGTCATAGTCTCCCTATACTCATCACTCATCAGACCAATGATTGAGTACAATGCCCCATTCGGAATGTATCTGACCCGACACTTGCAGCAGCTGGAGAGGCCACAAAAGTTCCTCACCAAAAGGATAAATGGTCTAAAAAATCTGTCTTATGCTGCACGACTGAAAGAACTCCAGTTATATTCAGTTGCGTACCGCTTGCTCAGAGGTGACCTATGCCTGACATACAAGGCCATGTCAAACCCAGATTTGATGAATATGCTTCATCTCAAAAAATCTAGATCCCTCAGAGCCACAAGGGCGGGTGACTTAAACCTTGACACGGTTATTAATAGGACGTGCTGGAGGGATAGATTCATCACCCAAAGACTCCCTATGCTGTGGAACAAAATCCCGGTTTATGTGAGGCAGAGCACCTCACTGGCCTTGTTCAAGAGGAATCTTGACCAATGGATGGGAGATCGCAGATACACCCCAGGGGTTACCTCAGTGTCACTGCTCGACAGAGGCACAGCTAAATAATGGGCATAGTTTCTCCAAACTAAGGGGTGGCGTAAGCCACAAAACTATGGGCTAGGCTTATAAATGCCCTCAGGCAGATAGCCTAGTATTAACCTATGAACCTATGAACCTATTCAGCTGCTACATACACAGCTCTGCTCTACTGTTACCTTAAAAACTGTATACCTCTACTAGTCCCCACTAGAACCAAATATAATGCAAAATTCAAAAATAAGCCTTCTAAACTTATTATGTCCTGTAACAAATCTAAATCTATCCACGACAAAGAATCTAAAAAACATTTAGAAATAAGTAAAAACTAATGTCAGGAAGACCAAAGCAAAACATGAGTGGAAATTAACATCTGAAGCCAAGGAGAGTTAAGAAAACATCTAGTCATGCTCTGTTCTAATCCAAAATGGCATCACCCACTTTGATAATAAGGGTAATACTAATATATTGACAGATATATTTAGTGTAAATTTCACCCCAGATACAGTCATCACAGCTCCACAAATCTTTGAGAAATTACATGCTTCATGAATAACATCAAAACATTCTTACTGCATTCTCAGAAAAATATAGACCCCACTTACAAGGGCCTAGATAATATAGAAAGATGCCTAATCAATAACACTAAACACGTCATAACAGGAACCCCACTGAATTTGTTTAATTTAAGCTTATCCACAGGAGCTGCTGCTGAAGCTTGGAGAATTTATGTTGTTACGTCACTCTACAATGGGGTGGGGAAGTTGCTACCACAGACTGCAGAAATTACCGACCCATTATCCTTACTAGCTGGCTCATTTCTGACTTCTTAAACCATTAGAACAAAATAACACAATAATAGATGATTAACTGTTTAGTTTTAACAAGGAAGGATCATGTGTACTCAGTCTTGCAAACATCTTTGGAAAAGTCCTGGAAACAGTGGATGGTGGACACACAGCCAGCTCCACATATCTGGATCTGGCAAAAATGTTTGATACCATCCTCCATGTGGGTACTAACATGCCAAAAGGCATGAAAGGGGAACTCTTTGTGGTAAAGTGGAAAGCAAAATAGTTTAAGAATAGAACCTGCATAATTAAAATGGAATGCTGTCTCAGAAAACAAGGTAAATGCTGGTGCATCTCAGTGACTGGTGCTAGAATACTTCCTTTTTGACATTTATTTTTCTAGCCTCCAAAGCATAAATGCAGATCACTCAATAATTACATTTCTGATGACTTTAAGCTGAGTATAATTTGTCAATCCCTCCACTCACATGGAAGCACTACATCAAGAATTACACCTTACAAAAACAATGGTGAACATAAAGAAGTACTAAACCTAAAGGCAACAAGTGCAGTATTCTCACATTTGGCAAACAAATCTTGCCTGTAAACATTAGTGCCAGTGCCCCACCTCAAACAAACACAGATATCCGGGATCTCAGCACTGAATCCTTCTCTCTTATTTACAGTCATATAGATTCCAGCATAAATATCTATTTGCTGCATTCCATGCTATTAAGAATGCCACCTTATTTGATCTCCTGCACCTAAGCAAGACAAGTAACTCAACAATCAGTTTAGCTAAGGGTATGCATTTCTGTTATGGAATAATCAGAAATGCTGAAGGGATAAATATGCTGCCCATTGTTTACATCATCTGTCAAACATATAACACAGCATCGCATCCTTGCATTCTTTAATACCAATCTTAACAACTGGATGAGCGTCCATTAAGTCATTCCTGGCCTGGCTGGCTTTGCTGTTCAGGAAATTGCATGCATTTCATAAGAGTGAGTACAATAAATATTTATATGGTCTTTAGATTTACCAACCACGCAATTCTTATGGTCCTATAATCCTAAACTATCAGGATAATCGTGATTTTTTTCCTTAAATGGAGCAACAGTCCTTATTGCATAGTTCAATGAAACATGCATGCCTTTCCTTTATTCCTTTCAGTAAACCACATATATACAGTATGATCATTTAGGAAAAGTAAAAATAAATAAATAAAAAGAATACAGCCAGTCCCTGTTTTTGTATCAGCGTTGCATTACCATACAGAAAAAAAACAGAAACATCTTTTTGTTGTAAGTTGGTAGTTTAAGGGTATCCCATCATGGTCATGTTTTTATCTTTTTCTAGATTTCCTACTTTTGTTTATCTCTCTCTCTGTATGTATGTATATATATATATATATATATATATATATATATATATATATATATATATATATATAGATCAGCTTCTAAACCTCAAACCTTATATAACAGAACTTCATTTTCACAAGACAAAAATCACGAAAGCTTAAATGCTCTAACAACAAATTTTTCCTAGGGTAAGTAAACACTTGCCCAACATGCCCTTTTCTCCACTGTAGTGCAATCCTGGAGTTGGTATATATGTTTAGGGGTGTGTGGGGAGTGCATCCCCCCACTTAGGTGAGTTTTAGTTACTTTGGTGTATGTTTTGTCTAAGTTTGGGAAAGTGTTTACTTACCCTGGGAAAAATTAGCAATTCGGGTATTTTAGTCTCTCATGCCACATGTCAAAAATGAATTTCTGTTATATGTGGTTCAAGGTTGAGATGTAGATCCATATATATATATATATATATATATATATATATATATATATATATATATATATATTTATATATTTTAAAAATATATATATATATATATATATATATATATATATATATATATATATAAAAAATATATTTAATATATATATAGATAATATATATATATATATATATATTTATTTATGGGATCCATACTTATGCACAAACGACAATTTCACCGAAAGTGAAACCGCCAATCAGACATTCGTGAAAGTGCTTTTCATTGAAAAAGCACTTTCGTGAAAGTATGATAAAAAAATAGGGGAAATCAGCAGGAAATGGCTGTTGCTAAGATCAGAGTACAGTGGGAATAAGGGAATATTCCCTTTTCCCCACTGTAGTGCAATTTTGGAGTAAGAATATAAAAGTAGGGGGGTGGGGGGTGCAGGGTCTTGCCCCCCTGCGTAAATGTTTATGTGTTTTTTTTTTTTATTTATTTGTTTATTTTAGGGACTTTAGTGAATGAGCTTTTTCGGTTAAAACCGCTTTCGCTAAAGTGTGTTCGGTAGATGTGGATTCAGACTATTGAACTTTCATTCAATAGCACGAGATCCATATATATATATATATATATATATATATTTATATATATATATATATATATATATATATGTATATATATATTATATGTGTATGTATATATCAGTTTAACTAGCACATGGTTTGTACTTACAGCTATAGTATAATTATCTGTATGAATACTTGAAAAATTTAACATTATTAGTGGAGAAGTAGAACAGTTTCTAGCTCTAATATCTCACAAACTATATATTTGACTACTATTTATTTAAATATTCAGTTTTAAAAATGTTTTATTAGTTTTACCAATGTAATAATGGTCAGAAACTGGCCACTTGTCAAACCTCTTAAACAAAATATAATAAAAGCACAGCTTGTCTACCTAGCAAAAATCAGAATCTTTTATACAAATGACTTGAGAACATTCAACAACTTTGAGGAAGCATCATCTTTCATCAAGAAGAATAATATAATCATAATACCAGAAGAAATGGAATGGTCAGCATCTACATCCTTAAAAAGGTCTTCTGGTAAGAACACCTGGATTGATGTGAAGAAGAAGAAACAAAAAACTGAACTTAATAACATAGTTTCATCTAAACTCTCTCCAAGAATCTACAAAACATAATTTACATTGCGTAAGAACAAAGTATATAATTTTGATTTTCTATTCACTTATTATCTTAAATTTCCTTAACTTCTCTTATTTGCCTGATATGTTTAAATATTATACTATTCACTCATATTATTAGTACTAGAAATTCTATTTGAATTATAAATGCAGAGCACAAGTACTCATTACTTGATTAATGTCTCTGTAAACAGACTTTGGAAAAGAAGTTTGCATGAAAATGGCAAAATGCTGACGTGAGAACTTTCTCTGTTGCTGTTCTGATGTTTCTTCTAACAGGTCATTAGTTTGGTTTTGTTAGACTTCTGTTGAGTCCAAAGGCATATGGGTAAATGTATCACAAGTGAGATAAATATTAGTGTTCTTTAAAGTTCCTTTATTATCCTTCACTCTTCTTGTGAGATCGTGTCTGTATTTATTTAAATATTCAGTAAGCTGCAGGTGTCATGCAACAGGACTGGGTCTTCAACATGCAGTTGTTGTGTCTTTTGGCTTTTCCCGGTTAGGGGTTGCCACAGCGGAACTCTGGTCCGCTAATGATTGGCAGTAGATTTTTATGTACCAAGTTGCCGGCTCTTGACGCACAACCTTCAACGAAGGTACGCCCATTCACGCATGTCTCCACACAGAAGACGATCTAGCTGAGAATCGAACAGGACAACGGCTTACTGTGAGGTGACGATGCTACATGCAGTAAAGAGCTGAAATGAAAGCACCTCTTCTGTACTTGTTTATATGCCTGTTACAGGTATTCTGAAAACTTATGTTTGACCTAATCTTAAGTTACAGATTTGATATCCATCGCAGACCACATGTGAAAATTATTAAAGAGGCTCCCCACCTTTAGCCTGATATGTAGCCATCTACCTGCCCCTAACTTACTCATGTATTCAATTTTTTTTTTTTATTAACTTAAGTAGAACACTGATCTAAGTACACCCTTTTACAGGTTTGTCACAGGAGTACAGCAGTGAAAATAATGGAAACAATTATTGAACTTCTTAGTTAAATATGAAAGCCTGCTATACAATAGTCATAACAATGTAAACAGTAGTCTTGTTACAGAGATCCATTATTACCCTGGGGAATAAGTCTGCAATAATTGTATTTTCTTTTTCCATACAGTGCAATACAAGAGTCTGTTGTTAGCCATCACACGTATTCTAACTAGTATTTCTACTTGGCGGACATCAAGCAAAACTATCCACAGTCTGATGTGTAACGATCTTTTAGAAGGCACTCAACTGTCTATCAAATAGAAGTAGTTTTTACATGATGTCCATCACACAGAAATAGTTCAGTGCCTTCTAACAAGTGGTCACCCTTCAGACTGCGGATAGTTTTGCTTTACATGATGGCTGTCAAATAGAAGCAGTTTGAAGATTACAGTCTGAAGTGCAACAAGCAGTTGGAAGGCACTCTTTAAAGCACACACTAGGAAGAGAAAGTTCAGTCTCTAAAAACTTAATCCAACATTCGTTGATAAAACTTAATCATTTCCAGCTCAATTTTTACAACAGACAATTTTCCTTATTTAAATAAGCTGCTTTTATCTCACAATGAGCAAAAGCTATTGTTTTACAATTCACGGACCCACATCTTATGACATATTACCATTTTTAAAACTAAACGGGAAAGCAAAACTTCCCTTAAAGGAAGCTTTTTGTTTCATGTACCACTGTAGATGGCCTACTGAAAATTTAATATGGTTCACCAAATTGAAACATCACGTATGCATTACTAACCTATTGATTCCAGTATCACATATTAAAATTAAGCATAAAAAACAGAGGTATTTTAAATACTGTACTTACCCTACGATGAGGATAATTACTCTAAGAGGATCCTAGCGATGGTAAAAATGAAGAGAGCGAATGCTGGTCCAAAGGTAATGAACGTGCATCCAAAGGTATTGGTACACTTACTCTTATTTAGTTATACTGATGCTGTAACCTATGTGCCACGATAGACATTTCCAGCTACTCCTTCATACAATGCAATAATCCCAATACACAAAATTAAGAAAAAGCATGTCTTCAGAACAGTCAAAAGCCCTGAAACAACTGAAGGTTTTTATAAAATCTCCCACATCGATGATTCAGAGATATTCCGTCCATCTCTACTACAAATAATATCGCCAAAACACAAGACGTGTGAACCACAAAGTTATGCAAAGCACAGCTCTTGAATGACTCAAGTGAAATCATAAACTCATAATGTTTACAATTAAATTTTCAAATTGTAAATTCATAATAATGTATGCCCTCAAATCTTTAATTATAAGTGCTGTGATTGTCCCACTATAGTGTTTTAGTTTTACACTTCCAAGCCCACATATTTTACCCACGTCAACCACTTTAAGGAAGAAACATTGAGATGTATGGTGCCAAGTATGAGCTGTTAGAGGTATGATTCAGGGTGATCTTAAAGGAAATGCCTTCGACATACAGGAATTTAAAAATATGCACTCTCTTACAAAAGGTAGCAATTATAAAGTAGCATGCATTTCCTTAATATACTGTACAGTGACCTACTAAGCAAATTCAGATAAACTGTAGTTTAAATGTAGACAGGTCACAACATATATATCATACTACATATATTTTCTTGTAGACTCATTCCAGAAGGTGTCTTTCATTGTCTAGCATACGTGCACTTGCTTAAAAGCATGCACAGTGTACCCACTCAGTCTCCATTTAAAAACTAACAATGCAAAAGTTTCTCTTTTGTATATCATGGGAAGACACAGCTTACAATGATAATACATTAACAGCCACTGTATGTTTTATTGGTTTGTTGTCAATTCATGAGTTACTGGTTGCGTGTATATGTTTCTATTTTACTTAAGTTGTTGCAATGTGTATTTCTGCTGTTCTTTCTCCTTTGGTCTGTCATCTAAAGAAACCCTTTGCTCAAAAGATCCATTTAACAAACAGAAATAAGTAAATTCACAGTAAAAACTTTGCCATTAGATATCATTAAGCATGTCTGAAAACAAAGCTAACAATGTCATCACATAATATATGAAGTGCAAAACCTTGTCAGAATTGTTCTTTATGATTGTCACAAGATAAAAATAAATCTTCATATAAGTCATTAAAACATACACATTTCCTTAACCACAAAGCACAGAATCACATTACACATTAGCATCGAAAAACTATACTCACAAAACATGTAGGTCTCTGAGGAAACGGTATCTTGAGGCTAGCAGTGTAGTAAAAGCAGTAATCTGCCAAAGTGAACATCAACCATAGTCCAGTTAAAAATAAAAGTGTCCCACTCTGATTTTTTGACTTTTTGATTTTAATAGCAGGTCTGGCAACATTGCTTTAGTCTAATTCAATAACCAGAAAAGGCATGCTGCAACAAAAGAAAAGCTGCTTGTCTAAACCCCCAGTTAGACAGTGTGAGACAGTCATCTGCAGATACATGGGTGGGCTACCGTCTGTGGTCACGAGTGCTAGGTAAGAGCTGCCTCTTTACAGAGTAAGGAAGCATTGAGTGAGAATGGATATTTTATGTTTAAAAGTATAGAGCAGCAGAAACAAGTTTAAAGCAGTAGAAACACACATAAATAATAGAGATGTATAGTACAAAAATATGTAGTATGGTAAAACAGTACAGAGAACTAGAAGAGAGGTCTCCCTGTTATGAACAGACACAGTTCTGCCCTCCAAAACGTGCATAAATTTAAGCACATACAATGTCAATGACAGAATCAGGCATAAAAATGATCTTAACTTCTTTGTTCGAAATTATAGCCGCTGATGTGAAAAATAAAGTGTCTCTTACCATTTATGTGTTTTATTGTGACAATTTCAATTACTTAAACTTTTATTCATTTTTTTTTTAAAGTTCAAATACTGTGCAACACAAGATTCTGACATGCAGTCAGGTACTGCCTAACAAAGCTGGCAATGACGTGATGATGACACCTGTATTTTACCAAAATAAGAAAAGAAACTGGGAATTAAAGGGGCCACTCGGACATTCATGGCACCCCCTTATTTTACCTTCAAAAGTGCTAAATTCCGAGGAATTTGGTACAGTTGAGAGGTATGGTTTACTCTATACTTATGCACAGAATGTTCATCAGACCATGAAAGAATACCACATAGAATACCTTTGGCTAGATCTAGCTAGTATGTACAGTATCTCCCTCAGCTCAAACCTCAATACTCTGTTATATACCACCACTTAATATTTTACTATATATGCAGTACAAAGGCAAAAGAGTCAAATATTTAGTGCAATTATATACAGATGTTAATTTGTATGTATGTAGATGGCTATCTCTCTATGTATGTATACACATATATGCATTCATATACTTTCATATACATATATAGGTTTTGTTGGGTTATGCATCATTGATCTCCATCTATGAAACTCATCGTGTTGAGTTGCTACTGCATGTAGAATGGGCAACCTCTCACCCACCACAGGACCCATGTCAAAGCCTGCCCCAAAAATTCAGCTTCTTTGGTTTTAATAGACCAAGATCAATGATCTGTTTCCTGAGGAATCCTGACTAGACAAATGCAAATACACTAATATATTCATGGACAATGCTGGTTTTGGAGTTATGATTCTGATGGGTGTGGATTTCCTATCAGTGTCATGTAGTCTGGGTGACTTCCCCTCTCTTTTAAATATTACTGAATTTTATGACTTAAAACTGATTTGATGTTACATTGTCGACTGATCTTTTGAAGTGCAGCTAAAGAAAAAAATGGTGTGTGACATGCAACAGCATAGTTATTTCTAGCAGTTCTCACCTTTCGTTTTTTAATTATGAACTGTTTTATTATATTGTTATAACTACATTGAGCTGCTATCCCAGACTAAATGTTCCAGAATGACAGGGTGAAAGCCACCTCTGCTATCATATTTCATGAGATATTACCTTCTGGTTGTCTATACTTGAGAATAAATTCTGCATTATAGTTTTTAATATTTTGATTAAAAATTGTTTCTGTGCCTAATGTTTCAAAATTGGTGAAGGATATATAATTGTTCATTATATAAGCATTTAACAAAGTTAACACACACACACACGCACACACGCACACACACACACACACACACACACACACACACACACACACACACACACACACACACACACACACAAACACACACACTTTTATAAACATGCAAACAGATTCAGGGAAAGAAAGACATATTCTCTCTTGGATGTATTTAGAGAGAGTCAGATACGTGTGAGCGCACACACACACACACACACACACACACACACACACACACACACACACACACACACACACACACACACACACACACACACACACACACACGCACACACACGCGCAGAATGTCATAAAAGGGTTGAATTAACAGGGGTACAGATGGAGTCCAGCTCCAGGACCATATGCCAAAAATAGGCCCAGCTTCTTCTACTCCTCATTTAATCTGAAATCCTGTGATATTATTACACCCAATAAACGGGCCACTTATAATTTTTAGCTCATGCTCATGAGACCCATAATCCAAAAGTGAATAACACACATAAGCAGATGCATAGGTACACAGTCATAGAATCACAAACAAGCAAACAAACAAGCACAAACACACACATAGCAAATACTGCCGTTTTATTGATTGTGTTGGAATTAGATGTTTTATTCCGATCCAGTCAATGAAGAAATACATATCTAGTATCAACAGTGATAGATTTTAGGTCACTGCTGTCAGAAACAAAGTGAACAACTTTGTAACTTCTCCTATCTTGGTCAGGCATGCACTCACACACACACACACACACACACACACACACACACACACACACACACACACACACACACACACACACACACACTTATGCACAACTCAGGTGTCTGACTGCAACCAAATAAATGACTTAATAAGTGATACCCAGAGTAATGTATTTTAGATTGTTCTGTTTTAAACTGTTGTTGTTATAGTCCAATCCACTGCAAGACAAGCACAAGTGAAGCATACACACACACATGCATAAAGCAAACACAAATTATTGTAACTGCTTCTGCAATCCCTTAATTAATTAATTTATTTTACTATCTGTTCCCTGTTAGAGCCATGATTGGCAAGAAGAAAGGAACTGGCAAATCCTTAAAATTGCTGCTGCTGCTACTGCTCCAGTCCCTTACTTTAGCTTGGTTATTTTTATTGATTTATTTCTTTTAATTTACTTTTTCCTCTTAACTGCAAATTTTTAAGATGGTTGTTAGGGAAGAAAAAGAAATAGTACCTCTAGTAAAGGCTCTTAGTCTCACTGCATGGATTTTGTGCCAAAATATGTGTTCTTCTTTTTACCAGGCTATCAGTGTACATTAATACTCCCCCTTTGGGACAATGAACGCCCAGGTAGAGTAGTGTACTACAAATCCATTTTCTAAGTAGTTTTAATGCCTACTTTATAAAACGGGGTTAAAAAGTTTGTAATTTTTCAGTCAAGAGATACAATGTAATTCATTATGCTATGTGTTTGTATTGGCTGGATTGTTTTCAGTTCATGGTAACTGCACAAAAGAGAGTGGGCTACATAGTTATGTCTGTCTTAATGAAGTACATGTTTTTATTTGCTACATATAAAGTATAGTAAGTGGGAATGGTGTCACTTAATTCCTTCAACCTTTCAAAACCTAACAAGAACAAGGAATAACAGAATACTAACCCCGCCCCCTTTTCTTACAGAATAAATGTTAGAGATTAAATAATGCAACATTTTTTAAAAATAATCCCAGTTTATATACTGACACACCCAGTAAAGTAATATTAATGCTTGCTAACACCTGTCACAGTTCCATTGTATGTTTCTGTACAAACTGCTACCCTCAAAAATAAGTTATGGAGGCTAAGTATAATAAAACATTATGAACTACTGAAGTGCCTGTTTAATTTATGTTCCTACCTGAGTGTGTGACTGTGAATAATACCCTGGTATGATATAGAAAGCAAAGGAGAAGAGAAATGAAGTCCATAACATTATCAGACATAAATGGTTTATACTGTTAAGATGTGTGTTGTTCAAAATAATAAATGTCTTACAATAAATACCTGGTTGTTTCAAAATTAGGTAGTTTTTCTGTATTTCTGACATGGGATAACATCCCTGCTGAATACCAGCAATGACCTCTCACATATCAGAAAATGTCATTGTCTCTGCACAATGGTTCTTTTCATGATTAGAAGGTGTTTCTAAGACTAATGTCTCATATCTCAGAACTGTTCAAGTACAGAATTTAATTTCTTGCTAAATATGGGGTTATATGAGGTAGATACAACCTTTTTAATCAGAATTATCATACCCATTTAAATCTACAGAATAGCGTGATTACTTCTCCAACCAGCACTTAAGGTACATGTTTGATGTACAAGTCAGTTACAGAAAGAATTGCATTCTGAAGTGCAAAAGATAAAAGCTGAGCAGTTGAAAGCATCTAATAATAAAACTTTTTGTGTGTATCATGGAGATAAAATATCAGTATATCATACTCATCCAATTATCCCTGTACTGAACATTTGCATTTATCACGGAATAGCTTAATGGCAATTTTAGATCTTGAAAACTAGAAAAAAATAACCATGATACAGCTGTGGTCTGAGAGTTCAGAAAAGCTGACATTAGCAGTGAAGATATGTAGGTCAAACATTTGCAGTGAAAGCAAACAGATGCAGCAGCACTGTTAACATACATGCATAGATATTAAGCATTATTTCTGCATAGCAGTTTCTTTAGCCTGTTAATATAATACATGTTAAGATATTGGCAGTATTTTTGCATAGCCTGTTAATACAATACATGTTAAGATATTAGGCAGTATTTTTGCATGGCACTTTTACCTTCACCATGGTATTAGTAGTACCGCAGAGAGTGAATAATGTATTTAGAGATCTCAAACAAATGTCAAAAAATAAATGTTTCGATGAATCTTACAGAGGAGAACAGCTGATGTATTTCAAGGAGACCAAGGGAAATTAAGCTCTGCTGATAATAGGCTTAGCATTGTCTCTCTGGTGATTCACATTTCTGCAGTGGTTGTCTAGGTCCCACATCAAAATAAATTTGTTTTGCAGATTTTACACTGAAGTAACTTAATCATAATTTTGGAACAGCTTTCACAGGAATTTTAATGCAGTATCAGGGCTTATCTTGATTGTGGTGTGGTCTAACATATTACCAGAATACTCAGATTTCCAATTTTTATGTCCATATAGTGTTATGTAACCCACATGATACCTACGTATTGTATTATGTCATACATCACAACAAATACTGAATATTATTGTCTTAAAACTAACATGGATTACTTTAATTAGGATACTGCATTTTTAAAACATTTTAACCTGAAATATTTGTGTTACTTTTCTCTATATTTCTTTATTCTTTTTACAAGCTAGTCACGTGAATGTTTCCTTCGGTAAATGTATCAGTTCATAGGAGTTCTCAGCAATCCAGTTTGTCAGAAAGGCGAAGTTTAATACTGACTTTAAGTCTAGACAACCATGTATCAAAACTAACACATTGTGTAGGCACTCTTACTTCCTTAATTGACAGAATAATCATACCAAAACCCAAAGAGGTTTTTGGAAGACTGCTGATCAGTTGCTTCAACAGAGCCAAAGTAATTCTCCATTATCCGCGCTCATTACTCAGCTAACAAAAAAAAAAGGCAATGTATCAGTGTTCTTTGTACAGAGTGCTGTTTAGAGCATTCTGTTAAACACACAACTGTGTGTGAACACTGGCACTACCATGCATAACCATCCAGCTTTTATCACTCATTCAGCCACAGTGTGTATATAATGTACAATCACTTAATTGTAGGTTGCTAGGTCAATACTACCCTTTTGTATAAATGTAAATTTGCCTATGTCACAAGTGATAATTCAATAAAGGTATTAAAACATACTACCCTAACTGCCCTAGAGGGACATTTTACGCCTAGCCCTGTTACCCCTTCTTTCAGCTACTAATTACCCTTATAATGACTTTGATTCTTACACTTCCCATTATTAAATGGTTGTTTGCGTGGTGATACCCTTGACTATTAATAGCAGGGCATTTAAGTCCATCCTGTCTTCATTGGTAGCAGATAAAACTCCTGGGGTAACTTTCTTTGCTTCCATCTACCGATCTACGGTGCGTTTGAACGGGGACAGAGATGTGTTGTGTTTTATGTGCACTCAGACATGTTCCCTAGCAGTGCTATCCTCTGAGATGTGAACTTATCTTTCCAAATTGCCCTGCCTATGTTGCTTTGCAAAGCAATGGAAAGTATCATCATACATCTCATAAATATGGATATAGGTGACCTCCGAACCCTAGATCCATCCCAGTTCGGTTTTGCCAAAGGTAGGTTGTGCCTGCTAAACCTGGTGAACTTCTTCAAGAATGTGACCAGAGCCGTAGATGACGGCAAAGCTGTGCACACAGCCTATCTTGACTTGGCCAAGGCCTTTGACACAATCCCACATTCAAACTCAATACTAGTGCTAATGGACAAAGGTTGATATTTACCAAGCCAGCAGTATCACAAAAAATGTTATTAAGAAGTTTAGCGCTTTCATTCCTTAATAATCACGGAACTTTATCAGAACTAAAGAAACTCCATCACTTCACATATATAAATATCAAACAACGTAAGCACATGACTGTTCATGTTTCCTGCTATCTAACAGGAATCTTTGGATATTGTTAGGACCCACTAATGCAGTGTTTTGGACCTTTGTGAGATCATTGAGAACCTATTCCCTCGTGATAGTTATAGTTAGGGTTAGTTCTTGAGAGGTGTCAAGGGGAGAAAGGGATAAAGTTGGAGCAGACTTTATCAGCCAGTAGATTTGCTGTTTCCTAGGGCTCAGTATAAGTATCTTTATTTACAAATAAATCCAGATCTGGCTAGTGTCCCAGGTTTTATTTCAAAGGAGACACATTCATGTTTTGACCTGATCTGTGAAGATGTTACACTGTGCTTGTGTGTGTGTGTGTGTGTGTGTGTGTGTGTGTGTGTGTGTGTGTGTGTGTGTGTGTGTGTGTGTGTGTGTAACTTTTACCTATGTTCATGAGGGCTAGTTCAAGTATCTTTGCACCCCTAGTGGGAATAAGGACTAGCTGAAACGTTTAGGCCTGTGAGTTTGGGGTTGTGTAGGATTCCCAGTTTACAGTGGTGTAGTTGAAGTTCCCCATGAATATGATATTGGGTTAACTGGAGAGTTACTCTAGTACATCTAATTACCTCACTGCTTTACATATACAAGCAGGCTCACCAGTCCTGGGTACTGAAAATCAGCTTGGCTCACTACTTTGGCTGCTTGGTTGGGAGGTTGCATATACAAATAAATTTATTAGTAACCTCACCACAGAAACCATTACTACAACTGCAGAAATGGCCAAGTCCCTTACACCAAGTCCTACTGTACCCCTCCACTGCAAAAATATAGGTCCAGAGCAATGAACTGCACTGTTATAGCCATACTGCACCAGGTTATAGCCATACTGCAACGCCCAAAAAATGTATAGACCATGACCTGATGCTGCAATATCCTGACATTGCTCTATCACACTGATTGCTTTTGCTTACAGTACAAGGGCAAATTAGCTGTTAGACTTTGCTTACAAGGCAGTCTGTGACAAGCCTCAATTTCATATTATGGCAACCAGGCCCACAGATGTCCATTCACACAGGTGCTAGTGTTCAGCACAAACCATCCATGCCACATCACAGCAGGCAGATCACTATCCTAGTGGGACTAACCTGGTCAACAAAAACTAAATAAATTACCCCTCTGTCATTGTCACCTCTCTACTGCTCACAAACAATTATTGACGGTTTACCCAATTTACAAACTAATGTAAATACTGGACCATCATCCTCTGTTTACTAGTATCTACATATACAGTCTAATCAAAACTACTTGTGTTACTGCTTAAATATCTGTCTTTTTTGCTTATGAAATGCTTTGAATTTCTTCCAGGCTTGTGTGTGTGTGTGTGTGTGTGTGTGTGTGTGTGTGTGTGTGTGTGTGTGTGTGTGTGTGTGTGTGTGTGTGTGTGTGTGAGCCTGGGAGGTCACATTTTGTGAGTTAGTTAAGGATAGGTGTGTGTGTGTGTGTGTGTGTGTGTGTGTGTGTGTGTGTGTGTGTGTGTGTGTATTGTATATATTTTATATAACACCTATAATAAATCAAGCTGTACCCACAATTGCAAACAGATAATAGACTGCATAGAAAATACTAAATAAAGTACCATGCAAGCATCAGCACAGAGTTACCTCAGCATTGCATTATTATAGTGAAATATAGTCTGCAAAATAAAATGTACAAAATGTTAAGAACGCCTACATTAGACCAATAACAATAACTGTAACAGGCACTAGTTTATGCAAATGCTGCAGTAGTGGTCTAGTCCATCACCCAACCAAGTTAAGTGGTTACAGCAAGTGATTAACACACTCAGTGTTACACTACAGAGACAAAATGGGTCATTAAGGTGCTGATGGTGATGGAAACAAATAGCAGAAAGCATGTGCATGCATTTGCAAAATTAAAAAAAAACACAAAGGAAATCAAAAGTCTAGCCAATCAGCATCATTGTGGAGGAATGCAGTTAAGCAATCACTGTCATGGGATTAAAACAGCATAATTTAAGTACATTTGTCTGCTTTGTGAAAAGAGCTTGTAGACTTACTTATGCTTACTTATAGATGATTTTGGCTCACTATGTATTGTATACTCAAATTTATTTTATTTTATTTATTTTAATTTTACATTTGTTAACTGGGAAAGTCCGACTGGACACAGATCCATTTTCAGTGGAGGCCCGGGGAGAAAAGCTCCAAGGACATAACATACAAGAAATATTCCATACCTAAACACCCCTAGACCTCTAATAATCATACAGTAATGAACAACTTTACAAGTTATTAAGTAGACAATTATTAAAGTACATAGGTCTATAATATTAAGCACCATAACAGCAACGATTTTTTTTTAATAATAGTGGTAATGTTTGTTTAAGTAGGATGTACATGTATGGTAGGAGGAACAGGTAATGTTTGCCTATAGTGATAAAAGGACTTATATTTCTCTAATGTAAATACAGCAGGTTATCAATTTCTCAAAATCTAAGAAATAAATATTGCCTCTAGCACACCAACCATCATGCTACCAGTTGCCACACTGAAATGCCCAATGGTATCAATGTTGCATATGTGACATGCAAATCATAACTAGAAACACTGCTAGAGTATGAAGAACATTTAATAACATTTTCTCATTAAAAAAAAAGAAATGCAGCATAACCGCCGCAGCAAAATAAAATATTAACTGACAAAAATCCTAACAGGTGAAAGTGAAATGGTGCCTTAGACAAAGGGTTCCATGACACCTAACCCCATGCTTCCCACTGCTCCGCTCCCATATATAACCCACAGTGCCTCCACCCCTGGTTCCATGACACCTAACCCCATGCTTCTCACTGCTCCTCTCCCATATACAACCCACAGTGCCTCCACCCCTGGTTCCATGACACCTAACCCCATGCTTCCCATTGCTCCTCTCCCATATACAACCCACAGTGCCTCCACCCCTGGTTCCATGACACCTAACCCCATGCTTCTCACTGCTCCTCTCCCATATACAACCCACAGTGCCTCCACCCCTGGTTCCATGACACCTAACCCCATGCTTCCCATTGCTCCTCTCCCATATACAACCCACAGTGCCTCCACCCCTGGTTCCATGACACCTAACCCCATGCTTCTCACTGCTCCTCTCCCATATACAACCCACAGTGCCTCCACCCCTGGTTCCATGACACCTAACCACATGCTTCCCATTGCTCCTCTCCCATATACAACCCACAGTGCCTCCACTCCTGTTTTTTTAACCTTTTCTGACATTTTTGTACTATTCTTCAGATTAAGAAAATTACTGCAAACTAGTTGTATAAATCCTCCAGTTGCAAGAGGCAAATTACAGGGAAAGAATACAGACAATGGTACAATAAGAGGTAAATTGCCCAAGACCATACATCTTAAATGTCCCTGAATTTGCAGAATGCTCATGATTTTTTTAATTTTACTTTTGATCTGTCCCTTATAAATTCTCAGTAAGGATCACTGTTAAGTCAATAATGTGAGAGTTTATACTTGCATTACGATTGTTTATAAAATGCACGTTGATGCAAAAAGTCTTATTTTAAGTGTATCACAGTGCTATGTAAAAACAAAATGTTTTATTTTTACAGCCTTTGTGACAGAATTATTTCAAAGATTTGCTTTCTCAGGAATCCCTGAAAAATGAAGTTGGAAAGTTTGCAAAACAATGTTTTACCAATATTTGAGAACAGAAAGAGGCTATGGTTCATAGGTTCATAGGTGCATAGGTGTTTACTAAGCTAACGACCTCAAGGACCTTTTTAAGCCAAGCTATGCATTGCAAATTGCTGTCAAGTTCTGGTACCCTTGATAAGTGTAAGCAGGGACTTGGGAGATGAAACATTTACAAGCAGGAGCCTGGGAGATGAACCAGTTACAGGCTGCCTGTGTCCACTAGAGACATTTTTATTTATTTTATTTATTTATATTTGTTGACCGGGACTGTCCAACTGGACGTAGGTCCATTTTCAGCGGAGGCCCGGGGAGAAAAGCTCCAGAGTTAAAATAAACAGACAGTAGTTACATTGGATCACATAGTGATTAACAATTTATATAGCAATTACTTGCACCATATTTACAGATGAAGAACATAGTACATCAGTAGACAACTAGAATCTTTATCTGTGAAGTAAATAACAGACATTAACAAATGTTACAATAAGAAGTTCCTGCTGTATAAGTACTAGGCTTATGAGCATCTGAGCTTGCTATAATCAAGGTATTAGTGGAGTGGAAAGAAAGGTAGTGGTTGGATAGGGTGGGTGATATTAGAGTGGGAGTTGCAAGGGCATAGCCAGCATGTTTTTAGGTGTGCTTTTAGTAAAGTTTTGAAGTGGGTGCATGATGGTATGGAGGTAATTGTGGGTGGGAGTGAGTTCCATAATTTGGCTATGGTGCAAGAGAATAGTGCTTCACCAGCAGAGTTATTGGCTTTAGTGATCTGCAAGTGATTTTTGTTGCTGGATCTTAGTGATCTGGTGGTGCGATAGGGTTGGAGTAGATTCTGGAGGGATGGGACCTTTAGTGGATGGTTTACTAGTTTGTGGGTGAATAAGAGTTGATACCATTGAAGGAGGTGAGGGAGTTCAAGCCAGCCCAGTTCAGCAAGTGAGAGACAGTGGTGACTATGGTAGGATGCCCCTGTGGCGAATTTGGCGATTTTGTTGTAGCAGGTCTTGAGCTTGTTTAGATCACATTGCCTTAGGTTGGTATATATTGGAGAGGCATAAAGTAGGGTGGAGATAAGGTGGGAATTTGCTACTGAAATCTTTGCTGCTTTGGTGAGAAGTTGCTTATTTTTGTATAACGCTCCTAGATTTTTGTGGACTTTTTTTATGGTCATGGATATGTGAATGTCAAATTTTAGTTTATTGTCTATTTCCACTCCTAGCAATTTGGTGTGTTCAGTTGGGTATATAGTGGTGTTGTCTTTTCTGTGATGTTAAAGTGAGAGTTGTTTTGAGTATGTTTGGTGGGTTGGAAGATGAGTAGTTTAGTTTTGTTTGGGTTGAGTATTAATTGGGCATCGGATAACCAAGTTTCAACAGAGGAAAAGGCTTCCAGTGTGACTTTTTGCAGTTTGGGTAGGGACTGGGCTGAGCAGATGATGGTTGAATCATCTGCGTATTGTATGAGTGTGCCATGTTTGGTGGCAGAGGCTAGATTATTGGTGAAAACAGAGAAGAGTAGGGGTCCAAGGATGGATCATAAGTGCCAAGCCAGGGATGAATTTCCTGTTCCCCATCCAATTGTCCATGTTACACTTGAATTGGCTTAGGGAGGAACTCTGCTTCATATAAATGGGGAGGCATTTCCAGACACAGGGTAGTCTCTGGGATACATACCTGTCTCTCCAGCAAGTTGTATTTATATCGCAGACAAGGTTTAAGTCTTTAGAATTGATAATTCTGGTACTGTTACAATTTTGCTGATATGTAGGAGGTCCATCAATGTGGGATCTGACAATGCCATGTATGCCAGGCATAGATCTCTTCTCAATATCCTGTAGGAGACAGAATGTAGGAACAGGGCCTTGAGGCGGTCTGCATAGAACATTTTACTTACACTCTGTATTCTTTTAGTGATTAACCTCTGTGGAGATTCCATTTGTTGGATATGCCTGGTTAAGTACATTCCAAAGGGGGCATTGTATGCAATGGTAGGTCTGATGAATGCCAAATACAGTGGAACAGTGATTTCTTTGAACCTTGATGCCATACCTTTGTTTATAAGTTGCTCAAATAGAATGATCTCCTCATTGTAGACATGTGATGGTCAAAGGCTAGATTACTGTCTATGTGTCTCCCTAAGTCCCTGGCTACTGGATCAACTCTAAGGGGTGTGTTGTCAATATGATAGTTATCAGGGGTGGGTGACTTCCTGAAGGATACTATTATGCATTTCTTGGCATTTAGTTTTAGTCCATGGGTCAGACACCATTTCTTTGTCTGTGTCAGCCCATCCTGGAGAACATTTGTATCAGTGTGGGATTCAATGGCAGCTCCTAATCTGCAATCATTCTCAAATTCCATCAGCCAGACACCATTGACATTGGCCTTGACGTCAGAGGAAAAAATGTCAAAAAGGAGTGATCCAAGGACCGATCCCTGAAGGATTCCACTTTTGACTATCCTCTTTGTAGAGGTGGATTCCCCAATCTTACCTTCATGGTTCCTGTCTGTGAGTCAGTTCTCTATACACCCAGTGACATACGGGTTTGTAGCTAATCCCTTGAGTTTTTTAACAGTGCCTGAGTGGCGTATTGTGTCAAATTCCCTGATCAGGTCAAGGCAGGCAGCGTGAGCCATTTTGCCTTCGTCCATTGCTTTAGTGACCTTCTCAGAGAAGTTAACCTGGTTGAGTAGGTATGACCTGCCCTTGTTGAAACCAAACTGGGATGGGTCCAGTGTCTTGAGGTTTACTATACCATTAATCATCATTTCCATGATAATTCTTTCTATGGCTTTGCATATAAGACTAATGAGACTTACGGGTCTGTAGTTTCCAGGGTCTGTACATGGCCCACCTGTAGAGGGATGACTGTTGCTGTTCTCCATTCATGACACATGAAGCTTAATTGGAGGCTACAATTAAATAGCAATTCCAGATGGCCTGATAAATCATGTTTCATTCTATTTGTAAGGCATCCTGGGATATTGTCGGGGCCCATTGATCCAGTGTTCTTGGCCTTAGAGAGAGAGAGAGCATTAATGTCCTGTTCCCTAGAGATAGCAGGGGAGAGTTATATTTGATGGTATTTCAAGGGGGGCAGAGGGGTAAAGTTGGAGCTGAATTTGTTGGCCGGTAAGTTTGTTATATCTTCTGGCTCAGTATTTACAATCATCTCTGCAAACAGTTGTGTATTGCCTTTGAGGATGCAGACATAGCTAAGGAATGCCTTGTGGTTGCCTTGGCCTGGGAGGCCACATTTATCTCAAATTTGGCTGTGGTAGATTTTATTTGTCCTCTAAGTTGTTTGTTTAGTTTGTAATACAGTTTTTAACTATCCAAAAATCCACCAGAAGGAACCACTAAGTGACGAGCCAACTCCAGAAAAAAGTTTTTGAGTCAGATTAAGAAACAATCAGCCAGCTTTTCATCTGATAACAGAATGGACTTCATCAGAATAAGCTGATTCCACATCAGTTACCTATATATACTTTACCAAATAAAGAGTAAGATTAGATCTTAATTGTATACAAATTAATCAGTTCATTCAGTACTAAAGAGCTAATTAATAACAGAAGAAATAAATAATAGAAAAAAAATCAAAAGTGATAATAAAACTTCATAATTACTACCAAAATGCCTAGCATTCATTGTTTAAAATAATACAAATGAGTGTGTGTGTGTGTGTGTGTATGTATCTATATATAGATATATATATATATATATATATATATATATATATATATATATATATATACACACACACACACACCACACACAGACACGCCCACACACACACACACACACCCACACCCACACCCACACACACACACACACACACACTCACACACACGTATGTATTATAAAATCATACTTACCTAAAATACATTTAAACAGTTAACCATTGAAAAGACCTCTGTTCAAATCATGGCTAGTTACCATTCCCCCAAATCTGACTCAAGATGCCCATTCCACCTATCGGGACCTGTTGAATCTATCAAGATTCAACCGTTTACCCTGATCCTGGGTGACTTTAACTATCTAAACACAGAATGGAAGAACTACTCATGCCAGAACACAAATGTGCAGAGATTTCTCAATTTTGTCAATGCAAACGCCTCGGAACAGCTAGTGGATAACCCCACAAGATGTGAAAATATCTTGGACTTGGTATTACCCAACATGAGTAACCACTACATCCCTACAATATCATCCTGCCTGGCAAGATCCAACCATAAAGCAGCCACTTTCAAAGTCACCATCTCCCCCAATCCCCATCTAGCTAGGGTCAGACATAAAAACTTCTCCAAAGTTGATTACAGCTTCCTGAGGAATGGTATAAACAGCTTCACAGCCCCCTCCCCCTCTGTAGGAACTGGCACCAATATCCAAAACTATACTATGAGCATTTATATAGATGTGTGGAATCAGGAATACCTGAGATGACTAAATCAACATCCGCAAGGAAAAGTAAACCTGTCTGGTAGACATCTGCAATAAATAAACTCTATAACAAAAGAAAAAAATTGCTGTCCAAGACCAAGAAGGAGAAGGTGCCCAATATCTCCTTAGTCTGAACAAGCAAATAAGAGCACTAGTGAAATACTCCAAAACAAACTTTGAGTGCAAATTGGCCACATCTACAAGAGGCAATCATAAGGCCTTTTTCACATATGTCTGCAATCTCAAAGGAAGCACCCAGATCTGTTCAGAACTAGGGGCAAAGAACACCACATATACAAATGCTGTAGATACAGAAAGCTGGCTGACAGATTCAGTGAAATCTTCACCCCTCTGACCCCCTCCAATCAGTAGATCCGGACATCCCCAGTATCTGCCCCCTTCCCCTTACATCTAGGGAACAGGTCATCATTGCTCTCTCAAAGGCAAAAAAGTACAGCCTCCATGGGACCTGATAACATCCCAAGCTACATTCTACATGAACCTAGGCAGGACCTTGCAGCACCACTAGGCATCATATTCAACCAAAGCCTGAGTACTGGCTTTGTCCCAGCTAAGTGGTGGACAGCCACTGTCATCCCTTTGTACAAAGGTAGAGTGTCCACTGATCCGGAGAATTATAGACCTATCAGCCTAACTAGCCTGATCTGCAAGGCCATGGAACAGATTATCATGGATCTCATTAACAAGGGCATTGTCAACCTCTAAACACTCTATCCTACACAGTTTGGCTTTGTCAACCAGAGATCATGTCTGTTAAATCTGGTCGACGTCTTTGAGACAGTCACCAAAGTCATGGTCGAGGGGAAGACAGTGCACACCACCTACCTTGACCTGGTCAAAGCCTTTGACACTATTCCCCACTGGGGCATAACAGATAACCTATTTCAACTAGGCATCAATCTTTATGTTACCAGATGGGTAGCAAACTAGCTGACTGATAGACCCGACCTAGTCAAAATAGGGGAAGCCACCTCAAGCAGTAGACCCATAACAAGCAGTGCACCCCAGGGTTAGGTCTTGGGGCCTCTGTTATTTGGGATATACCTTTTTGAGGTGCAAGCCAAAACTAGTGGGCTATTGCTGACCAAGTTTGCAGATGACTGCAAACTAGATGCTGTCATCAGTTCCTGTAGTGATTTCAACATCCTCCAAGTGGGTCTCACTCAGAAAAATGACTGGTGCCAGAAACACGGCCTCAAGCTGAATACAAAAAAATGCATCACCGTCCCCTTTGGGGAGAGTGGCATCCCCACAAATTATCACATTAATAACAATGTCCTAAGCACGCACTCAGTCATGAGGGATTTGGGCACCCATGTTGATAGGAGCCTAACTTTTGACCACCATGTTGCTTCCATAGTAAAGAATGCCTTCTACATGGACCACCTCATAAGTAAGGGTATCTCTTCCAGGGACAAGGAGGTCATAACATCCCTGTATTCTTGGCTTATAAGGCCCAGTATTGAGTACAACACCCCTTTTGGCATGTACATTGCAAAGCACATGTCGCAACTGGAAAGACCACAGAGGGTCCTCACCAGGAAAATCCAGGGCCTCAAACATTTACCATACACAGATAGGCTAATAGCCCTATCCCTCTACTCAGTTTCATAGAGACTCCTCAGAGGTGACCTCTGTCTGGCATACAAGTCGATCATGGACCCCTCCCTGATAGAACTGCTGCATATCCACAAGTCAAGCTCCACTCGAGTAACCCACATGCGTGGCCTCAACCTCAACAGGAATTGTTGGTGGGACAGATTTGTGTCCCGGAGACTCCCCCATCTGTGGAACAGACTCCCTCTCCATGTCAAGCAGAGTATCTCTTTACCATTTTTTAAGCACAACCTGGATAACTGGATGGGAAACAAAAAATACACCCCTGGGATTCCACCCTTGTCCCTGCTAGACAGGGACCTCAGGTGCTGACTTGTGTAAACATGGGCTAAACTCTTGGCTGCCTTAGGGTCAATAGCCTAGTAACCTCCTATGATCCTATGAGCCAAAAGTTTTCAGCACTTTTTTGCACAACTTTAAATTGCTTTTATTGGTAGTTCTTTTAATGTGCACTTTACAACTTTAGGACTTTCTTTTTCAGCCCTGGGACTATGGAAGTGCAATCATTGATACCTGGTTGGTGGGTGGCACCTAGTCTTAATTGCCATACCGACTGTCTTTCTTGAGTGTAGTCTTTCCATGGGCCATATCTTGGATTATATGGTATTACTTCCAAGATAGAGAATACAAAATATTTAAAATAAGCACATAAGATGGAATGTCTGTATAGGGCATTATTTTCATTGCATATTGACATTTCATAGTTGTGTTCATAAATATATTTTTTAATTGCCTCTCCATCTTGCCCACATAAAAACCTGGACATATGGAACATAATGCTAAATAAAGTTGTCCTTTACTTGAATTATTCCCATCTTGTACATAAATTATTTATTTTAAATCAATATTTAAATTAATATTTTTTTTTCTCCAAGATAGATTTACATTAGCTACACCTACCACATAAAAGTGTTCTTGCCAGGGTCTAATTTATTCATTTCAATTATGCTTTTAATGTTTCTTGCTCTTTTAAAGATAAACACTGTTTTTAGTCCCACAATAATTTTTATTTTGTCATTACTTGTCAATATGTTCCAGTGTCTGTTAATTTTTTTAACAACATTGGAACCTGCATTATATTGTCATGTGAAAGCCCTAGAATAATTGCTTTTAGATGATAACCCTATTTGGTCATTATATGTCTGGGCTCCCAAAGTAGATTTTTTTATCTAAATTATGTTTGCCCCTGTAGGTGCTTACAGACCCAGGGTCAATAGACTGCTCAAGGCTGTTATTTACATTCTGGAGACTTAAACTAACCCCAGTAAAGGGAGATATGTTTTGCCCCAACCTCTGAAAATGTCATTGCTAATAGATCTGACTAAGTCCCTGGGGTATTGCCTTTCAATAAACACAGTTTCCAATTTACATCTTTCAATATTAAATAAATCCTTATCTGAAAACTTTTGTGCTAACCTCACAGATTGTGTTTTGGCAAGGATCTTCTTTTGGGAGAAGAGGTGGGCACTCTTATAATGCAGACAACTATTTGAAAAGTTAGGCTTCCTAAAAATATTAAATAGAAATTAATCTGACGTTTTGGAATAATAGTACTCAAGTAGTTTAATTGTATTCTACTTTATTTGTGAATTTAAAAAAAGAAGCAGTTTTATTAATAAACTCAATAAATTCTGGAATAACACATGGATCACCAGACTTTAAAACAAATAATGTCATCCAGAAATGTCAAGCAGAGTTTGACATGTTTGGAATATGATGATGGGAACATATAATATATATATATTTTTGTTTCCAAGTCAGCATTACTAAATTAGCAAAAATAGGGGCATATGCTGCACTCATAGCCACACCTTTAACCTGTTTATATACCCTGGAACCAAATATAACTGTTATCCAAAACTATTTCCATAAATTCCAAAAGCATTGACATTTGCTTACTAGTTAAAAAATCAAAGTTAATCAAGGATTGTTGGGATACTTCTAAGCTAGCATCCTGAGGGATACATGAAAAAAGGTCAATAACATCAACTGTTAAAAAATATATATCTTATTCCCAAAGACTTGATTTCAATCTCCCTAGAAAGTCACAGGAATCAAATATCATGTGTGTGTGTAAATCCTGTACTGGTTTTAACATTTCGTCGATTGTTTCTGTAAAAGGGTAAGTTTTTGAACCTGCTACAGATACAATTGGTCTGAATGGGGAGTTTGGCAGGTTTTTATGTATTTTTGGGATCCCAGATGTAAGCGATATAGAGGGGTTTGAGTTCTTTAAAAAGTTATATATACCCATATCAAAAACATTGGGTCTATATTAGAAGACCGGATGTATAGGTGATTGAACACCTAAATATCAATCTTCTAATATCGAAAGCAAAAAACAGCGAACGGGCGATTTCCCTTGGCTGTTTGCCAGAGTTTGCTATTTCCTTTCTGTTGAGTGATCTTGGAGTTGGTATATTTAGTTGGGGGGGGTGTGGGGGCAAAGACCCCCACTTAATTTAGATGTAAAGTAATGTTTTTTGTGTTGTGGTTGAGGGAAGTGTTTCCCTGGGACATTCGACATTGTGCGGTTCGATTTTAGAAGATTGATGTTTAGGTGTTTGATCACCTAAACAGTCGGTCATCTAATATAGACCCAAAAACATCCTGTAACATACTATCCTCTAAATAATGATCAGTCTTGCAGTATGATAGATGAACCTTGTTTAGAGATGCTGATATGTCTTTACTCCCTTCACATGCAATTTTTAGCATTTCACTGATGTATTCAGATTGTCAGATAGAACTACACACCCTCCCTTGTCAGGTTTCACTACCCATACTGAAGGATTCTTCTTTTTTTCTTCTAAAAATTGGTACTCATTTATTTTCAAGTTATACTTTTGTACTTTCATACTTCCCTGGGCATATTGTCTATACAATTCTTTTTCACAAGTATTAGAAAAAAATTGTGCTGTTGGGTTGGGCATTGGCCTAGGTATACTTTCCTTTATAAATACATTTTGTCTTAAACCATGTTCTGGAGGACCCGCTTCAAACTGTATCCCAAAATTTAATTTTCTAATAAATAAGTTAAATTTCATTAAAGTAGCCACTAAATTATATGTTGGCATGGGAACAAATCTAAATCCTTTTTCAAGTAAAGAAAAATATTCGTCCGTGATAGTCAAGGTACTATAATTATATGTCATAAAACTATTGTTTTTCACAATATCTGGATATTAATGGAAATAATATCCCAGTCCATCATCACTTCTATCTCCATTGACCCCTGTTCACCCCCCTCATTTTTTGATTCTGACCCCATCTGTATTTCCCCCATGTTTCTGTTATGGATGACTTTGTAACTTTAAAACTATGGAATCTTGTTAAATCATGTGTTTTCCTATGAATACTTGCTTGTTATGTTGAAATCTCATAGTTGTTTGTTCTTAATCTGTGGAGCTTTTCTCCCCGGGCCTCCGCTGAAAATGGGCATGTATCAAGTCGTACTCTCTCATTCAACAAATATAAACTAAAAATAAATAATGATCCTGTCTGCTTTCCTGATAGAGTTGCATTTTGCTTGCTAATCTCTCTGAATGACAGAGAGGGGGATTCTAAACATTCAGTTGGATCTCAATTAGTAGAGTCTTCCTTACTTATCGAAAAAACTTCTTCCCTAATTGTCATAGTATTTTGGTAATTTTTTTATCAATGCGGAATTCTTAACCTTTGAAGTAGCAACCGGATTATTGGGGGTTCTATTAGAAACCTGCAAGAAATAAGCTTCTCCCGAATCATATTGTACTTTATCCCTCACTAATTTTTTTTTTCTGTCCTTTACTTTATTTATATGGGAATCAAATCTAAAAAATATGCTTTCGTATTCAATAGTATGGACTGAAAACAAGCCATTTTTAATTGTGTTATTTAAATATTCTATTTCTGAAGCAATTCATCAATAATAGATTTGTTGTTCTATATAATTTGTTTGTTAAGTTTGATGAGAGTGGATTTATCCTGCTGGGTGCTGCACCTCTTAATTTTTGCCTTGATTTTCTTCCTGCTGTTATTTAGCCTATTGATTTTGTGATTCCACCATGGTGGGTTGTTTTTGGAGTTAGTTCTGTTCTTCTTCCTGGTGGATATGGCTGCCTCTATGCAGCCATTAACAAGCTTGTATAGGGCTTTTGTTAACAGTTCTGCATAGGCAGCAGTGTTCTCAGGGTTTAAGGGGGCTTCAGATTTTGCCAGATTATCAATAAATAGCAGGAAGTTACCCTTAGAGTAGTTCCTGAATATTCCAGGGTTAGCTCGGGGATCCAGGTTTTATTTTTACTCCAAAGGAGACCATTTTATGGTCTGACATTACCAGAGAATACATTACACTAGGAGTGTGCACATCTCTTCCATTTTAGTGAGGACTAGATCCAGTATGGTTGCACCCCAGTTTGGTGTATTGACAATCTGGTCCAAGGAGTTTGTATTTACAAAATCCAGGAATCTCTGTGCCTGTACATTTGGTGTCGTATAGAATTCCCAGTTAATAGTGTGGTAATTAAAGTCACCCATTAATATGGTGATGGGTTGGATGCTGAGTGTTTTCAGTAAGTTTAAATACCTGGCATGGGTTTCCTGGGTCATAGAGGGGGCCCTACAGCTTGTAATTAAGTGGTATTGGATTTTGTCTATGGTAAGTTAAACATGGAGTAGCTCAAGTGCATTGTCCTGTTTGACGAGCCTTGAGGTATACTTATTTTTGATGTAAATCAAGACATCTCCATCTTTAGTCCTTGTCTGTGTCATAGCTGGTTTAAATGTGTGGAAGGCATTGTAACCTTCCACTATCGGTGTGCTGCCCGTGGCTTTAAGCCATGTCTCAGTGACCACAAAGAAGTCAGCATTCTCTAGAGTAGAGAGAGCTTCTAGAGAGTGGCGTTTTTTGTGTACTCTTCTAGCATTGAGCAGTATTACCTTTAGATTTTCTTGCTGCAGCAAAAATAAGTGTCCCGCTATAAGAACATGGATAGTACAGGGCAACAGTACATGAACTTTGTCTCCTACTGTGATCTATCAATCACAGCAACAAACAGTTCAAATTACCTTTGCCATTTTGATAGATAAGAAAGGGAGATGTTTAGTGGACAGGAAATAAGTTTAAGGACTACAACTCAGGGATAACAAAAGAATGAAAATTGGTCCCTTTAGAAAGATAAAGAAGAAATAGGCACTGAGAATACTGTTCTGTGTGCTTATCACTATTTGCCTTTTAAGTAGTGATTGAAAAGCAAGAAATGGTAATTTGACCTGCCTGACTAAAAGAAAGCAGGCTATATATGAAAACAAATGTAAAGTCAATGCATTGACAGGAACTTAGGGCTATGATGTAATATTTTAAAGCCAAACACTGCATTGTGGGATACCTAGAGGTAGACTAAAAAATCAAGATGCTGGACCCCATGTGAGTAGACTCTGGAATTACATTTAAAAATATCAAAAACAGTATATAGCATCCAAAAGTGGTGTGAAAATGTAGGAAACATCAAGACATGATGAAATAAACATGTTTTTTTTCAGTCTGTGTGTGTGGTTCTCCTTTGACAGAAATATCCATAACAGATTTTGCAGCATGAAGCAGAAAAATACATCCATTCATCCATTAAGTCACACAGTCAGTCAGGCAGCCACTCGGTCATGTGATCTTCTTTCATTCATGAAAATCATGAATTGATTCATTCACAATTGTCATAACGTCATTCTTCTTGTCTTTATTCATTTGTTCTTCATACAGTCATTCATTTATATGATAATTATTTGGTTTGCATTCATTGTGTGTGTGTGTGTGTGTGTGTGTGTGTGTGTGTGTGTGTGTGTGTGTGTGTGTGTGTGCGCACACATAAGTATATATATGCACACTCTTCAGCGGTTTCAGACATTTATTTATTTATTTATTTATTTGAAGTTAGTTTGCCAGGATAATCCATAAGGCCGAGTGAGTCCATTTTCAATGGAGTCCTGGGGAGAAAAGCTCCATAGATACAATGTCAACATATACAACTAAGAATAAAGTAAGATATAGTAGGATAAACATAACATAAACAGTTTGTTAAAGTATCAGAGTAGTACATATAAGCACAAGATAATGTTAATGCAACAGGAAAAAACAATCGAAGAGCATATGCAACAATAAGCATAAGTTTACAATTTTTAGTTTCTATATTCACTAGCAAATGGAAAGAGAAAGTATAGGTAAGATTTTGGTTAGTAGGTGTGCACAGAGAATATTTACATAAGTGGTTAACTACAGTATGAATGTTCCCTAGGAAGGGAAGAGTTGTGGATTTAGCGGTGAGTAGTAGCCGGAGGGATTATGCAGGATGGGTGCAGGAGCATTCCCATAGAGAAGATAGATGTGGATGGAGGAGAGATTTAAAGACTGGAAGGCTGCTGGTAGTACGGATATGTGATGGGAGGTCGTTCCAGAGGCGGGCCAGGGAAAAGGAAAGTAGGAGTTTGCCTGCTGGACGGGCAGGTTTGTGGAGTCCATATCTTAGATTCACTGCAGACCCCAAAACTCTAAAATGAAGGCTCAGTTTCATACTATCATTTAATGAGGCAAGGTTGTGCCAGATTGCTGATTTTATTAACTTTCATGCTGTTAGCAGAATAACTTACATTGCACTGCATGGATGGAACTTGATTATTTTCTTTTTTCTGTTTTTATAATATAGGTAGAGCAAAATATTTAACCTGATGCAGGCATTTGTTTAATGGGCTGTTTTAACATCACAGGCTTAACAACTGTCTATTCTTTGTAGTTTATTGTTTCTAATTTCAAAATTATTAATTTTGGTAGATCAGCAAAGAATAAAAAAATTGATATGTACTAGGTATTTGTTACAGACATATAACATTCTCATACCATGAAGAGAATTGATACAGAAGAGAAAAGATTATGCATAAAGCACCTTCATTATGCAATTTTAGTACATCTGCCACTCTTCCACTGAGTTATACAACGTAAAATGTTCATTTCACTGCTGTACACACCTTGCACAACAAGATATGCTTTTGTGGAACTTTTGTGGAACTGCTGATTGGGACTTTTCCTAGTGAAACTCCTAACATTTGAGGCAACACGGCAACACTCATCTCTATTCTGATGAAAGCCATAGCAATACTTTTTCTGCGTTCACTTTAGATGATTTTTTGAAGCTGATTTGTTTAGTGTATTTCATTTTTTTTCATCCTAGACTGTGTGTTTGGGCTTTTATAGCAGGTATTCATTTTGTGAAAATAAGCCTTCTTGAGTGAGTTCAAATTATTTTGGAGATCTTTAATTTTTGTGTAATGAGTATTTGTTTTCTAGCAATCTGGAAGAAAGTGAATTGTAACTGTACTGAAACCTGCTGAGGTTTGATTGACACAATGCATCATTTACTGAATTTTAGGTTCATATTTATGTAGTTTCCCTTTACGCCAAGCTATTAGCTGTCTCATGGGCAATGTGTCAGATATTCAGTGACTACTTGAGTTGTTTTAATGAGTCAGTATTACTTTTTAACCAAAATATGGTAAACAATCTAACTTTATGGAGTGTTTGCATTATTTTATATTTTGTAAACCTGGATAAAGTGTTACTATTATTTACAGATTGCAGCATTTAATTATTTCTATATAGCCCAAACTTGTTGAAAGTTGCTGAATTTTCATCTGTGAAAATACTGTGTTATAACAGTTACTTGCTGAGTAGAGATGTATGCCTTCCTAGATGGATAAAAATCAAATAGTTATGTACTTAATCAGGGAGTTGTACAAGGGTCTAATTTAGGTATGATTTTTCTGTTGTGCACTCATTTCCATTCTGATGTCTGTCAACAACGAAAGATGTAAATGTATGCTGATTATGTTAATTAGAAAATCAGCTTGACTTATTAGGAGCAAATAAATTATAAGCTGATCTGACAGGATGCCAGAAAAGGCTTGTAAATGAGGGTGTTTGGTAAAATACATTAAAGCCAAATCAGAAGTTAAGTATTGTTCTCTACCTTTTGCAATAAACATTGGTGATTAAAGAAAATTACTGGAAGCTGTTATGAAATATTTGTACTTAAGAACAATAATTTGTTCTGGTTCTTTTACTGAATAAGTTAAGATAGTTATGCAAAGATAATAGTCTGTTACTTAGGTTACAAAGAATTTGAAATATGCTTTCATTAGTGATAAGATGAATGTTACTACTTTCACTCTATTTATTTATGTTTGATTTTTACTTAATGTTGCTTTGTGCCATTAATGCTTACTTATTTATTAAGTTTAAAGTTTGCTGTCATGTTGTATTATGTTTTATGGATAATTTTAAATATTATAAACACCACTAACTTTATATATCTACTAGACAATCTTCTGTTTACACAACAACATATTTCGAAGGTGTTCTGTGCTTTACACTATATCCGAAATGGTTGACACAAATACCCTTGCTCTTTTTCAAACAGGTCCTGCATTATAGTTTGGGAGTGAATTACATAACTGTTATAAGAATGACACAAAATCACCTGTCCCTTGTAGGTTAGTTGACACTGCACTGGCTATATTGGTATTATTTTAGAAATTCTAAGTCTGTCAGAAAAAAAGATGACATGGACTATTGTTTGTAGGAAGTTTGGTGTATTCTCTTTAAACCACATGCCTATAAAATGGGTGGCTGGTAATCAATAAATAAAGTGAAATATAATGATATATGTAGTTATTGGAAGAGGAGGTAAATGTAAAATAAAATAATGTTCTTTGCTCCCTGAGGTGAAGTAAAAGGATTTGGGGATCAGCAATTGAAGAATTCTGTACCGCCTTGCTGTTGTTTTTTTTCTGTTACGTGCCTTTGCATGCACACATAACCACAGTATTTATTGTAATCAACTAGTCTTATTACTGTATTGCACTAAGTACAATAAATACACAAAAACTGTTTCAGTTGATAAGCTTTGACTATTATATTCTCCTTTTGGATCTGCAAGCAAGCAATACAAATATGTCAGCTCTCTGTAGCAAATTCCCAAAGCTTGTTTATGCACATTTACATTTATACCAGAAGGTCTGGTATTTTTCTCAAAGTCTGATGTAATACAGTTTTTTTTTGTATAACAGTTTTTCTTTGTTCTTCTAATTTATGATTTGTCCATGATTCTTTGGTCCAGGAAATTCAGTCTTGCATTATCCGAAACTTAATGTTCCAGCACCATCTTGCTTGTGTTCCGGCTTTATCTTGCTTGAATTTACTTTGATGTACTTTCAGCTGCTATCAGCGTAGCTATTTTACAAACTTTGTTTCTCGATAACATATTTTGTACATGGATGCCAACATCTAACTAAGCTATATATGCTTGCCAGCACACTTACTGTTTTTCTAATTTCTCACCATTTTATATTATTTCTAAATTAACCCTTTATATGCCATATCATTTTTGCAGCTTTTTATTCAAGCTAATAATGTAAGCAACAGTTTGAAAAGACAGTGTATACTAAACTCTTTCAGCAATAGTATTCCTTTACTTACAAATGGGACTAAAATTTATAAGCAAATTCAACATGATTAAATCTTATCTGTCTACATAGTAGGATTAAGAAAAATTGGGTGGGAAAGTGTAGAGGCACTTCTGAAGACAAAATGTACAGAATACATCCAATTTAAGGTGGCACGTCAGTATGATAAGAGCTGATACAGACTCAAACTGGTACTGATAAATATATTACTTATAGACATACACATTAAGAACTACAGTAAACATAAAACTAACAGAAAATAAATGCAATAACATATAATAGTTCTACAACAATACCAATTGTATTTTATTTATTTTATTTTTGTTTACTGGGAAAGTCCAACTTGGAACAAGACAATTTTCAGTGGAGGCCTGAGGAGGAACACTTCAGATGCATGTCTTTGTATTGTGGGAGGCAGCCCACATGAGCACTGAGAATTGAAACAGAGAACATCTTGCTGTGAGGTGACAATACAAACCTCTCCACTACTGTGCCATCCAATAAAAAATAAATTGTATTTATTTTCCTTTAATAAAAGTCTTCTCAGCCTATCTTCATCATAAGAGTGGATCTCTACAAGAGCTGGAATAGGTACCTAGTTTAGGACAACATATTAGTATTTTATTTGTGAAGCTGTTGGCATCACTCATAGAAACCTGGTATGGAAACTAAATAGTGCAAGTCTGAAACTTAAGTTGACAGGATATTGGCTAAAGAAATGAATGAGAGGTCTGGAATTCAGGCTTGGGAAGAGAAACCTGGGTGAAAAGCCAATTAATACAGAGGTTTCTCATTTTTTGAAACATGCACCAAAATTCAATTTAGCAAATTTGGTATAATACTATAGCACCAACATCTACAATGAAAACAGAATCAGGAATGAACTGCTTTCACTGAAGGCTCTCTTAGGTTTTGTCATCTGGGATCAAGTCAAATATCATGTGGTTATACGTTTTGTTACAGAAAATGGGATCAATTGATGGATACGTCAATAGGGTTAAGGTTAAAGATAATGGGAAAAGAAATACAACTAAAGGGGTTATAATCTCTTTGATATGTAACTTGGTATACAATGTAGAAGAGAGTAGGATGATATAAACACATATGAATTTTATCCACCATGCTTGAGAGGACAGCATCCTTGCTATAGACCTAATTGCTTAAGTTAATGTGCAAAACAATACTGTGATAGGCATATGGACTCTGTGTACCCCCTTCAGTCACTTTGAATTTTGTATAAGTTATTGTTCAACCTGATATCCAGCTTAAAAAAATGTCACTGTTATCTTTGTGCTACATCTGCTTATAACATGGGATGTACATATTCCAACCCCTTTAGTAAATTATTATTAAAACATACTGGTGGGGTTAATACAGTGTTGCTAACCCTACAAGTAGTATTACTAAACCCAGAGTCATACGTAAATGCTGAGGCACCTCCTTCCCATCAGCTGCTTCCCTCCTCAACTCAGAAAACAAAAGTTGTACAATTTTCTGAGGAGCTCAGAGAAAAAAGTTTTTTTTTTCAAAATATTAGTAACAAACCGCTTGCTACAAATGTAACAAGCAGTTTGCTATATTGACTCAGAATGCCGCTTATGATTCCAAGAAGAAAGGAGGAAACCTCAGACTAAAGGACAGCCTAACAAGTCTGAATGACTACATAAATAACCCACCACATGCTTTCCTACCCCTGGCAAGTCTTTAATCCTTCCCAAAAATCCAAACCTCCAGTTTTTCTTTTTTGGGAACAGATAAATTCAGTCAATGGGGTAAAGAAAGTGATTCTTCAGGGATATAGATGGAAGTGGAATCTCTTTCTCCTTTTCAAGGATTCCTCCCCATTCACCATATCAAACTTATCTTTTCTGACCTGTCATTCAGCATCTGCTAAATCAGAGGATGATAGACGTGGTCCTTCCTAATCACTTAGGAGAAAATTATCTTGTGCGAAAGTAAGAAGATTCATGGAGACCAGTTCTAGATCTTTCCTTTTTAAACTGTTTTGTGATAGCACCCAAGTTCAAAATGTTATCTTTACACAACCTGTTACCTCATATACAGAGCTGTATCATGGTCAAATGGATCCCTAGGCAGGATAATGGACCAGCCCCGTCCCACAACACGCAGCCATTCCAGTGCCCCATTACTTGGCTGTCTCTACCCAATTGCCATAAACACTGTTCAAACCTGTCAATCTGCACACTATTTTCTTCTTTACTTTTGCAATAATTACATATATCTTTAATGTTAAACCTCTATATTAATTTGTATAGCACACATATTGATGGCCATTTGATAAACAAAACAAAAACAAATCTCAAATTGAAAACAGCCCTTGAAACATACATTCATTAATGATACATCTGGCCAGTGGCAGATTATGTGTACCTTGGGCCTTGTGCTGTTTTTCAAACCATGGACCTCATGCACACATTTTTAGGACCATGATTAAATTCATGTGTTCTTTGATTCATCTTCCTGATTGTATTAAATTATATTCTTTGTTTAATATATCAATGTTTGTTACGGTATATTTTAAATTTGTAATTTTGAACATTTTTTTCATAAGGCAATGATCTACATGCTTGAACCAATATTGACAAAACTACCCATTTCCGAAAACTTCAACCATAAAAGTCCACTAAAACTACTGCCATTTTAATCCACCATTATCAGTTAATATGTACAATCTCTGCAGAAGTAAAGGTCATCTGAATAATCCCACACTTAAGAGATCTGTAACTAATGCAGAGGTTGGTGCTGGCAAACAACTTTGCATTTCGCTGCTTCATCTACAAATTCAGCATCTGTGCCAATGAAGAATAAATTAAATATGTTTCATTAAAAAAGTGGGGTGCTGGAGATATTGCCATAGCATGTCCTGAACTAGACCAGTTACACAATATGGAATGGCTGGCAAAAACAACAGGTTCATTGTTACTAGGCATATAGTCCTGGAGACACAGTTCAAAAAAGAACTCACACGATAGGCAGGTGCACGGCCAAAATAGATAGCTCAAAGTCAAAAAGGCAGCCAGCACCCAGAATTAATGTATCCAATAACCATTTATTCATATGTTCTGACCCAAACAAACAGACCGGTCTCGGCACAAAGCCTTCTTCAGTGATAGCATAACACTCCATCAACTGACTTAATATACCCATAAGATAATTGGCTAATCAGTAAATAAGTGAGGACAATTACACATTTAAAGATATAATACCAAAAAATAAAAATGAACATAAAACTCAAAAGATTTGTATGTAAATATACTGAAAACAGAAAAATTCATCATATCTAGATATCTTGATATATGCACTGTGAAAACAAGCTAGCCCGATTAAACAACTTGTAAGTATGTAACATCTTATAAATGATCATTAAGACCCAGGTTAAATAACCCCCCTAGTCTAATAATCCAAGCCTTTTCCTTGCTGTTAAGCATATCGTGCCATTCAAATTTACTAATATTGTCACCCCTGATGGCATCAATGATTTGAAACTGAAACTTTGTGCTGGTATGAGACAATACATGTTTATATAAAGCACTAGATAGATGTTTGTTCCTAATGTCACTAAGATGCTCTGACATCCTGATTCTCAATGGTCTTGACTGTCCAATATAAAAGGCAGAACAGGAACAGGTGGCAAGATATATGACCCAATTGGTTCCACAATTGCCAGAACATCTAATCTCAAAAAATTTTGTTGTATTCCTGCTAGAAAAATCTTTAGATTTCCTCATATATACTTAAAATCAACAATGACCTCAGGGAAAGGAACCCCTAGTTGTTCACCAGAAAGTGTGAGTTGTATACCACCTGTATTCATTTGTCTTCCCTTTTTATGTAGGTTCAGATATGATCCCAAAGTACGACCTCTCCTATATGAAAACTGGCACTCTGAGGCAAGAATATTAGCTAAAGCTGGATTAAGTAGTAGGATATTCCAATTACTTTTAATCCCATTTCTAATAACATTAATATTCCTACCAAATGTGGTCACAAATCTAATGGGGACCACCCCTGTATTTTTTTTTCTTTATAACTGAGCAACTCATTTCTGTTAAATTGTTCCACCCAATTATATGCTGACATGATATAACCCGATTTATTACCTCTAGCCATAAATCTGTTCTTTAAGTCATACTGATAGTATTTGTAACTTGCCTGATTATAGCATATCCTTTTGATTCTCAAAAATTGAGACTTGGGAATATTTCTTATAATATGTTTTTGGTGTAGACTATTGGCATCCAACAAGGTATTATATTGTGGGTATTTTATGAAAATTTGTGTGAAAAGTGTATTATCACTATTTCTAGTGATAAAGACATCCAAGTATTGAATTTCACTATATTGCATATTGAGAGTAAATTCAATACCCCACTTGTTGTCATTTAGGTATTGAATGAACTACAATAGATATTCCTGATCAGACCTCCAAACGAGCCAGCAGTCGTCAAGGTACCTACGCCAGATGTCCAATTCCTCTATATAGATATTATGGGCCCTATCATAGATAAGCTGTTCCTCTAGGAACCCCATAAATAGGTTGGCATATATTGGTGCAAATGATGCCCCCATTGCTGTACCTTGGATTTGTCAATAACAATCCTGATGAAAATAAAAAACATTCTTGGTTAGTACCTGTTCCAGCATACAAAGTATCAGAGTATTAAAACCTGGTGGATAGAAATTACCCTTGACCAACCAATATTCAATGGCCTATAATCCGTCCCAATGTGGAATGTTCGTATATAAAGCTTTAACATCAAGGGTGCACATCAACCAGCTGGGCTCAAGTTGGGAGTCTGCCACAATTTGTAGGAATTCAGTCATGTTTTTCAACCTTGATCTAACTAAACTCAAAAGGGGTTGCAAATGTAGAGTCAAAAATTCCGAATATGGTTCTGTTAATGAACCCCTGCCTGATACAATAGGTCTACCAGGTGGTTTAGTTAGGTTTTTATGAATTTTGGGCAATAAATAAAAGGTTTGTCTATGTGGATCAGTCACTGTTAGCTGTTTATGAGTATTTTTATCAATAATTCCCTCTTCAACAGCTAAGTCCAAAAATTAATCTATCTCCTGTTTAAACCTATTGGTAGGGTCTAAGGGCATAGGCATAAAATGTTTACTATTCCATAACTGTGTATGTGCCTCAGAAACATATTGTTCCATATCCATCACCACCACAGCACCCCCCCTTATCTGCTGTGGTAATGACAATATTGGGATTATCCCTCAAATTCTTTACTGTCCGGAATTCTGATTCCGTTAGATTGTTATCTGATATGAATGATTCCTCTTGTTTGAAGTGTAGGTCCCTGATGACTTTATCTTGAAAAATGGTTACATGTTTGTCCATAGTTGGCTGGAAAATGGGTTTTCAAAAACGAAAATCAGTAGATCTTTGAGTTTTATCTTTATCCCCAAAAAACAATTTCAAGTTAAGAAGACGACAAAATCACAACACATCCTGTACAAAATTATATTCATTAACAAAAAAGTCGGGTACAAAAGATAACCCTTTATCAAGTACCTTTAATTGTGTTTCAGTCAATGACACTGAGGAAATATTATGTACATCTTGGTAAGCATTTATTTCTGTATCAGTACATCCAATAGTGTTTCCAAATTCTTGACTGTATCGGTGCCTATGTTTTCTACCCCCCCCCCGTGTCGCTTAACCCTAAAGGGTGATCCATACTTTTTGTTTTTTATGCAATGGGGCCTCTTGAATAAGTACATGTTCAGGTTCTGTGGTTGAGGATTCCTCCCCTGATGTACTGCTGAAATCTGTCTTGGACTTTTTCAGTATAGACCTTCGTCTCTTTTTCCTAAATCTAGTTTGTCCTGAATCCCCCTCCCTGAACCACACATATTTTTTAGTTCCAAACGGTTTCCCCTCCACATAATAGCCACATCCCTTTGAGTTTTAATTCTAAGTCCTCTTGGTGTTATATTTTTGGCCTTATAGGCCTTAAACAGCCTTAAATGCCGAATATTGCTTCTGAGTTGAGCCATGCTTTTGGTCAACTTAAAGAACCAATCTCTGCAGGAATCCCCTGGAACTTTCACTATATCATCATGTATACAAATGCCTTCCTCACTAATACCAAAAATCTGAACATCATCCTTATCTGAGGATAACCCCTGTAGTATAGTTATCAAATCCATTTGTACTCTGTTGTTTATAAAGCGTTTATATAAAATGCTTATCTTGACTGACTGGAAAAAAATCTTTTGTAATAAACTAAATAGTGCAAACAACAATGTCCATACACTAATGTTATATCTGTAATAAGAGGGAGCAAACCACCCACTATACCAAGGTACAGCAATGGGGGCATCATTTGCACCAATATATGCCAACCTATTTATGGGGTTCCTAGAGGAACGACTTAACTATGATAGGCCCATAATATCTATATAGAGGAATTGGACATCTGGCATAGGTACCTTGATGACTGCTGGCTCGTTTGGAGGTCTGATCAGCAATATCTCTTGGAGTTCATTCAATACCTAAATGACAACAAGTGGGGTATTGAATTTACTCTCAATATGCAATATAGTTAAATTCAATGCCTGGATGTCTTTATCACTAGAAATAGTGATAATACACTTGATACAAAAATTTTCAGAAAATACCCATAATATAATACCTTGTTGGATGCCAATAGTCTATACCCAAAACATATTATAAGAAATATTCCCAAGTCTCAAATTTTGAGAATCAAAAGGATATGCTCTAATCAGGCAAGTTACGAATACTATCAGCATGACTTAAAGAACAGATTTAAGGCCAGAGGTTATAAATTGGGTCATATCATATCAGCATATAACTGAGTGGAACAATTTAACAGAAATGAGTTGCTCAGTTAAAAAGAAAAAAACAATATAGGGGTGGTCCCCATTAGATTTGTGACCACATTTGGTAGGAATATTAATGTTATTAGAAATGCAATTAAAAGTAATTGGAATATCCTACTAGCTAATCCAGCGTTAGCTAATATTCTTGCCTCAGAATGCCAGTTTTCATATAGGATAGGTTGTACTTTGGGATCATATCTGAACCTACATAAAACGGGAAGACAAATGAATACGGGTGGTATACAACTCACACTTTCTGGTGACCAACTAAGGGGTTCCTTTCCCTGTGGTCATAGTTCATTTTGTGTATATATGAGGAAATCTAAAGAATTTTCTAACAGGAATACAACAAAAGTTTTTGAGATTAGATGTTTTGGCAATTGTGGAACCAGTTGGGTCATATATCTTGCCACCTGTTCCTGCTCTGCCTTTTATATTGGGCAGACTCTAAGTCCGTTGAGAATCAGGATGTCAGAACATCTTAGTGACATTAGGAACAAACATCTATCTAGAGCTTCATATAAACATGTAGTCTCATACCAGTGCAAAGTTTCAGTTTCAAATCATTGATGCCATCAGGGGTGACAATATTAATAAATTTGGATGGCACGGTATGCTTAACAGCAAGGAAAAGGCTTGGATTATTAGACTAGGGGGGTTATTTAACCTGGGTCTTAATGATCATTTATAAGATGATACCTACTTACAAGCTGTTTAATAGGGCTAGCTTGTTTTCACAGTGCAAATATCAAGATATCTAGATATGATTAATGTTTCTGTTTTCAGTATATTTACATAAAAATCTTTTGAATTTTATGTTCATTTTTATTTTTTGGTATTATATCTTTAAATGTGTAATTGTCCTCACTTATTTACTGATTAGCCAATTATCTTATGGGTATATTAAGTCAGTTGATGGAGTTTTATGCTATCACTGAAGAAGGCTTTGTGCCGAAACCGGTCTGTTTGTTTGGGTCAGAATATATGAATAAATGGGTATTGGATGCATTCATTCTGGGTGCTGGCTGCCTTTTTGACTTTGATATAGTCCTGGAGACCATTAAGGCACCTAGCCCAAATTCAGAATTGCTACAAAGCACTGCATGGTTAAATGACATGCTTAATGTCACACGGTAGGTAAAAGAAAGAGGAAAGATTCAAACTCTGCAAACTTGTCACAAGAAGCAGCTTATTAACAAGTTGGAGCTTTAGCCTTTTACGCTAACTGTCTGAGTAACAACTTTTAACTAAATACAGGCATCCTTTGTGGCCTGATATTATAAAGAAGACTGTAACACAGTAATATGCAAAAGTAACTACATAATGGATGGTTCGGATCATCGCTCCAAATAAAGCAGTCTGTGTAACATGACAGTCATCAACCCCTCTGCAGTTAATGGAGGCTGTAAAGAAGGAACTGCCAAAATATACTGCAAAGATGAAATATATTAAACTATATTATACAACCCAGGCCTCTTAATTAATTCATTCATTCTTTAGTGCAATGATAAAAAAAAAAAACAATTAAAGATAATGTAAGTGCTACAGCTGCATTTTTTCATCAACTGATATGTCATATAAAAATCAGAAATATTACTGCTAAAGCATACTGTTTTATTTTGGTGGGGGTGGGTTTTACATGCTTGCACTATACCTACATGTCATGTTTGACTTTCCTATGTATTCTCTGTCATCAAGAATAGCTATCCCATCTGAAATCACTCAGTACAGGTGTGACCTACTTCAACAATTACTAATGGTGTACTGTTGCAGCATACACCTCCAGAATCAGCACAGCCAGACTGTGGACAAATTAGGCCCTATGCAGAGTAATGAATCAAACCCCTGTGCCAGCCATATAAATATTCCATTATTATAAATCATGTATAATGTTTGCAACTGGTAATGTGTCAGTATGGTTTGTGATGTAGAATGCTTGCACATAGCATTGTGTTGGTGTGGATTGTTTTCATTTATTTAAATGTATGATTGCTTATGTCATAAGTGATGGTTTAATAAAGACGTTTCTTGTTTAAGAAAAGGTGGGGGCGGCAGGAATTTAATAATTTATGTAATGCTGCTTGGGCTATATGATGTATAACAATATATGTGAGCTGCGATGTTTCTAAATGTGAACTTGTTAATACAGTTGTATTACTTTTATAAAAATGTAAATTTGCCTTTGTCACAGGTGATAATTCAATAAAGGTGTTTAAATATATATATATATATATATATATATATATATATATATATATATATATATATATATACATATATCCCATTACTTGGCTGTCTCTACTGAATTACCATAAGCACTGCTCAATCTACTCAGTGGACATACTATTTTTTTTCTTTAATTTTAGAATTTCAGCAGAGATTTGAAGTTCATTTAAAACTTTTATTTCAAATGTTACAGAAAAAAATAACACTGACAACAATTTTTCTAAACAAAACAAATGGTGCAGTGGTAGCACTGTCACCTCACAGCAAGAGGTTCTCTGGTTTGATTTTCAGCTAGCGTGCCTTCTGTGTGGAGTCTGCATGTCCTCCCTGCATTTGTGTTTGTTTTCTCTGGGTACTCTGGTTTTCTCCCATGTTACAAAGACATGCACCTAGATAGTTTCTCCTCGGGACTCCGCTGAAAATTGGCTTCATTCCAAGTTGGACTTTCCCACTAAACAAATGTTAAATAACTAAATAAAAACAAATCATTCTCACATTGAAAACAGACTTAGCATGAGAAACAGCAAATTTATTTTCTTTTGAAACTCACATTTAGTAAAAATGCATCTGATGACCCATTAAATTACAAGAGACATGCTTGGATTCATACTCAAACAGCATATTCTGAACTTTTAAATAGTGTCTATGTGAAGGGTGCCAGAATTCAAAAGACAAATGTGTAATACATTTGCTAACAGCTTGGGACACCTTTCTGGACATAAGTTCCTATTTTTAGAGGCAGCCCTAGAGTACTGGAGTACTGTCTGGTGAAGTAACTTGGCAGACTCACATAAAAGACAAATAAAGGCTGAGGAATCAAACCATCTACTACATGAGCAGCTCATAGCCTTAATCATAGGCAAGCTGTTGTAGACCATACACCCTACACTTCATACCTGTGTGCCTGAAAAAATAAGCTAATTTAAACAATATTCATAGTTGAAGTATTAACAGTAAACTCAGACTTCATGCTGTCTAATTTACTCACAGCTAAATAATAAACACAAAGTCAGCATTCAACCAAACAGGATCACATCCAAATCAATTCCCTCTTTTACACCATAAGTACTCTGATTCATAGGTAGTTGCACTCCAGGGGACTATTGAGAGGCCTAGCCCATATTTTCAGTTACCCCAAAGTCTTGTCTGGTTAAGTGACTTACAGAAGAACAGGGTATAAATAAGAGAAAAAAACAGAGATGTTCTACAAAACTGGAGACAGATAAGAGCAGACCACTCTAAATCACATACAATGTTAACAGAGTAACAGGTTAGCATTAACACTTATTTTAATGACTTATCCCTTGTTAACCAGGGTACCCCACCAAGCTAGTTGTCTCCATTCAGGGGAGACCCAAACTGGTATTTATACTACTAGGGGAAATTTGATCAACAGCATCAGAAAACTCCCCCTAATCTTTTTAACCAGTACAGTGGGATCCTTTATATCCCCTTTAACTACCACCAGCCCAAGTAGATGGGATCTCTGTTTGTCGTCACAACTAAAGAAAGACAAACACTGGAGTCCAGCACCCACCTCTGCTGCACTGCAGCATCAGCAAATGATCTGACTGGTGTGGAAATAGAGCCCACATGGTTCTGGACTAAATGTAAGTGCGCTATCTGTTGCACCGCTAATGCATACTATGAGAACCAACCCTATAAAACTCTATGACTTTCGTTGGCAGACTGTAATCCTCAGTAACTTAAAAAAGTTAAAAGAGGGCTGGCTGTTGGTGTGGAGAATTAAGGATCTTGCCTTGCAGTAGTTAAGGATCAGGGTTTGACTCTGAACACAGTCACCCAACTAGACAATGCCCCTGACTGTGGCATTACATACAAACACACACAGAGACAAGTATTTCCTAAAACATTGTTGACACTGGGCACATGCATTTCTAGGGGCTTTTAGGACATCATCCCCACAAAACTAGGATGTCCTGGGCTGTTGAAGTTGCAGATACATCATGATGAGGGGCTCCAAATGACTTTGGGACAGGTGGTGGGGTAAGCACAAAATAAGTCCAAAGAACAAAATGTAGCTAGACACTCCACAGAGACAGCAAACGTTAATGAAAAACAAGCAGCCATACTTTCAGGCATTTGTAGCACAGACATACAGTCAGTCTACTTATCGTCTTGCTCCTCTCTAAACCACACAAAAGCTGTAGAACTAAAACGGATTTACAACTAGAGGCAGATAACCACCCAGGCCCGAGCACAGATTTTACAACTAGAGGCAGATAACCTCCCAGGCCCAAGCAAATTACTTACTGTTAAAACTTGATTTGACATAGACAGGACTAAGACTAACTAGCATTATATGTTTTAAGGTAAAATGATGTATATAATTAAAAAAAAGTTTTTGTAAAGTATTTTTCATTGTGTTTTAGACAGGATGGGATGCAAGAAGGCCTGGAAAACAAATGCCTTTTCTTTTCTTTCTAAGACTAGGTGCCTAAAATGTATTAAGACTCTGTCATCTAGGCAATATGTAGCCTTGTATGTCTGTAGTACAAATGCCCGATAAAGTTTAAAGTGAAATCATGTTTGCTTGTTTTTCATTAAACTTTTGGTATCACCATGGAGTACAGTGTGACATTTTGTTCTGAGTGTCTCCTAGATAACTCTGTTCAAAAAGTGTTCATCCACAGAAAAAAGTAGATCTTAGGATACTACGATTTAATGGCAGCCATGATTCTCAATATTCCTCTAGCAAGACTCCACATGTGAAAAATTCAATGGTACTTAAAATCAGTACGCTCCTATCGTGATCACCCCCTGACATTCCAGATACCAGTTTTGGGTGTTGTGAAAAGGAAAATTCTCTGGTGTAGAGACCTATTTTATTTTAAGCCAGGTCTCCCATTTTCCCTTGCAGCTCCAGCACAATCTGTAGCAACAGATGCATCTTACATTGCTTGGGGAGTAGTGTCTATGTGGATAAAAATGCATGGTCTTTGGAATAGAAAGGATACAACAAAACACATAAATAAAAAAAATCTGTTCTCTTAAATGCTCTCAACACTCTCAATCATCTATGGTACTCTGGACTACTATAAGTGTTTGCAGACAACACCACGGCAATGTGGTACATCAAACATGAGGGACCAGATCTTATCCTGTGTGCAGACTAGCCACAGTAGCCTGGGATATAGCTTTTCAGCATAATCTCACTAGATAGCCATCTTACATTCCATTACAGCAAGACTGTGTGGCAGGCAAGCTGACCAGGATCACATCAGGCCCTCAGAAATGGAAACTAGATTGGGGGTCTTCCAGAATTTAAAACAACTTTGGATAAATCCTCAGACAGATATTTTTGTTTCCACTCACAATCAGTTGACAATTATTGCCCAGAACTCCATGCAAGAAGGCCTGGAAAACAGATGCCTTTTTCTTTTCTTCAGACAGAAATGTTCCTGTATGCTTTACCACACTTTTTAGAGACATAAAAAATAATAACCCTATGAGCCCTATAGCTTTACATTTTTTACTTGTCATAGCAGTGACTTTTCACTGTTAAAAGCTTGTATTTTGGAACATATTTCAGAAACAGATGAAGTGTTAATGAAAAAGAAATTATTGTACAAAGAAACTCTATATATTTTAAAATTAAATACACTATCTCCAGCAGGTCTAAATAGTGAATGTAATTGGAGAGTGTTTCTTTAAAATGTATATATGATTATTTTAATTGATGTTACTAATTAGATGATTGTTTAATTGTATTTAAGTGAATATATGTGTGTGTATAAATATGTATGCATGGTGTGGCATATTTTGTAACTCCAGGAAGGCTGTGCTGAGGTGTCAGAGTGTTATTCAGTGTGACTAATCTATTTAATACAAGATTGGTGGCATCTTTTTTGCTGGCTTTGTAGTCTGGTATGTTTTAACACTTGCTTGGCATTTTTTTATATGGTGAGAGATGGCCAGTGGATCGCTGCAACAATTGCCACGTATTTTTCAAGATGATGCATCTGTTTCTGCTACTTTCCGTCCACTGGGTGAAACTCAAATGGAGCCGAGTACCTCTATATCCAATGCTGCCCCTGTTAAAACTTGGGAGCGTCTGTTAGAAGAAGGAAGAGGGAAAAGATCTACAAGCCCTTTAATAAAGTGGGTAAGGCTAATACAGTACATTTGTCAACAGCTGACCGTACTAACTTAGAGTCACTTGAACGGCTGCTGTTCAGCGAAAATGCCTTACATTATAATATTCTAGGCTTGCAGAGATATTTGGATATAGACATTATCCCCAGGGGGTTAAGTTCTGTAAAGAATCCTTCTGCTGCCTTTGATACCTCTGATGTAACTGAACTAGAGTTTGAGAAAAGAGGGATTGCTGCCTCCCATAGGTGTGTAAGGGAATGGCTGCTTATACTGATAGAATGAGATAGGTGCAGTGGTAGCATTGTTGCCTCACAGCAAGAGGTTCTTCTGTTCGATTCTCGGCTGGAGTGCGGGGAGTGCCTTCTGTGTGGAGTCAGCATGTCCGCCCTGTGGTTTGGTGGGCATTCGAAAGACATGCATAAATAGGCGTGCCTTTGTTGAAGGTTGAACGTTGAGCTGGCACCTCGGCGTTCGTCAAAAATCTACTGCCAATCATTAGTGGTCCGGAATTCCGCTGTGGCAACCCCTAACCGGGAAAAGCTGAAAGACAACAACAACAACTGATAGAATGAGATACCCTAAAACAGCTTAAAGTGAAGGCTGAAATTGCAGCTGCTTGTGATGAATTATCTGGGCAGCTGGGTGGTTCTAAGTTTGAACAGTGGTTATGTTCTTTAAATATCAAGTTAGAGGAAAACTCTAGTGAATTTATACAACCCAAAATCAATAAGTTACAAAGAGACATTAGAGACTATGATTCTGGTTTGGCTTTTAAGAAGGTAGTCAATCAGAATGGTACCAGAGGCTTTAAAAAATGCTTCTGGGAGATGTAAGAAACACCAAAATGTCTCCTCTGCCTCTACAGATGGAACTAATACTTCTGCAGGCTCTGATAATGAAAATACAGACTATCCACCTTTGCCTGCTCCACAACAACCTAATTACATAAATAATATGTTTCAGGGCCAAGGGAAAAAGGGAAGAAAGAAGAATGGCTTCAATCAGCAAAACAGCTTTAAATGACAGTATGAAGGTAACAGACTTTCAACAGTTCCAACAACAAAATAAAAGGACCAAATATTGATTTTAAACATGTTTGCACAGTAGTTTGCAGTATAAAAAGATGTGATTTGAATAACTGCATTGTGAATTTATCTGGGGTTGATTTAAGTGAAACTGAAATATCTGTTTTGTAGTATGGTTTAAAGTTTATACCGACAGCTCTACCTAGAGCACATTTTATGAAAGCAGAAGTAAGAACGCTGCCCTTGGGTAATTCCTTTGAATATAATGGTGAAAGTATGTATCTGCAAGTGAAGATGAGTTGCTGTATTTCTTCTCCTGTGATTCTTCATTTGAAACAGCTGAAAATGTGAACGCATATTGCACTTTAAATATTGAAATGGTTACTTATACTTTTATACCTGCATTTAACAACCAGGTGATTTTGCAATTTTCCAGGTGATTTTGCAATTTTCCAAGATGCTTAATTTTGCACTAGATAAAGTTTTGAAAGATTTTTCTTCTGAGAAGACATTGTGTATAGTATGAGTAAGAATGAATATCTCTTTATTATCTTTATGTATAAGATCAGACATAATTATAAAACCCTCAGATAGAAAAATTGTTATGCACTGGAAACAATACCTGAAAATGTGTATGGACCATTTATCTGATGGCCAAGTATATAGGGCAGTAAATACTGATGTTTTTTATCAAGCTATAATGGATTTTAAAGAACTAGTAGCTAAAGGCCTAGGACTGGGCTATTTTACAAGAAAAGACACCCTAAATATATTTAATGTAGTAGGAAGCTCAATGGCTAAGTTTTATTGTCTGCCAAAGACACATAAAAATGTGAGCCCCCCCCCCAGGTAGACCCATAGTAGCAGCACAGAATTATTTTCTCCATAATATGGGAATTTTTTTCATTCCTATTTTTTGAACTATGTAGTTAAGTAAAATTTTTATATTAAAGACACTTTCCATTTTCTGGATAAAATAAAGAATGTTAAATGTGATAAGAATATTACTGGATAGTTATAGATGTAAAAAGTCGTAGTATTACCCATGAGTTAGGTATGGAAGCTGTTAGATTTTTTTTCTAGGTGATAGCCTGTTAGTAATTATGTGATGGAATTATTATATTTTTGTTTGAATAATTTGAGTTTAATAAAGCTCCTTTACCATCAAGTACAAAGTACTGCCATGGGTGCATCTTTGCACCCATGCATGCTAACCTGTTCATGGGCCTTTTTTGAAGTTGAGTTTTTGTACAGATTGAATTTTTTTGATAGTTATGTTATTTTATTTTGTAGATGTATAGATTTAACTATCTAGATGTTACTTTGACTATTAGGAATAATAATATAGTAACTAATATACACAAAAAAGGAATTGGAGATTATAATATTTTGGATAGTAGTAGTTGCCATCCACCACATACTTTGAAGGCACTACCTTATAATGAACTATTGAGAGTTAGCAGGCTATGTAATGATGAAATGGGTCTAGAAAAGGAAATAATAAAAACATGTATTAACATCAAGCAAAGGGGGTATGATGAGAATGTTATTTTAGATGCCCTTCATAAAATAATATATACTAGCTTACTTCATAATAGGCCTTTAGTAAATAAGATAAATTATAATAGAGAATTTAATACTGTGCAGGAGTACAGAAATGTTTATTTTGTTACTGTAAATTAACATTTTAGGTGAGAATTATTGATTAGTTATTATTGGCCCTATTTAATATGGAAGGGGGTAAAAAAATCTTTGTAGAACTGTAAATCTCTTAAGAGAAGTAAAATATTAAAAGACATGGTGGTACACAATGGAAATGTTTCACCTGGTGAAAAATTAAACTTACAGGTGAATGTGGCACCTTCCCTTGTGGAAGGTGTTCGGTTTGCCGCAACATTACCAAATGTTTTGAAAAAATAAATGGTGTAAAATTCTGTTCCACTTCGGCTTTTTCATATATAACTAAATCAATGGTATATGCTCTTGCCCCTGTAATTTGTTTTATACAGGAGGGACTAAAAGAATATTCAAGCTATGGTTGCAAGAACACATTAGAGACATAAAAAATAATAATGCTATGAGCCCTATAGTTTTACATTTTTTTACTTGTTATAGTATAGTAGTGACTTTTCACTACTAAAAGCTTGTATTTTGGAACATTTCAGAAACAGATTAAGTGTTAATGAAAGAAATTATTGTACAAAATCTCAGGCAGGTCTAAATATTGAATGTAACTGGAAAGTGTTTCTTTAAAATGTATATATGATTATTTTAATTGACAGTTGACTAATTAGATTGTATATATGTATGCATGCATGGTGTGGCATATTTGTAACTCCAGGAAGGCTGTGCCGAGGTGCCAGAGTGTTATTCAGTGTGAATAAACTATTTAATACAAGACTGGTGGCATCTTTTTCACTGGCTTTGTAGTCTGGTGTGTTCACTTGCTTGGTGTTTTTTTAATAAGCTGAACAGGATCACATCAGACCCTCAGAAATGGAAACTAGATTGGGGGTCTTCCAGGATTTAAAACTGTGGGTAACTCCTCAGACAGATTTTGTTTCCAGTCACAATCAGTTGACAAAAATTATTGCCCAGAACTCCATGCAAGAAGGCCTGGAAAACAGATGCCTTTTTCTTCAGACAGAAATGTTCCTGTATGCTTTACCACACTTTTTTGTTAAACTCCAGAGTCATTCTGAAGACTTGAGACTCTCCAAAGATAATTATGGTGACTACCTTCTGGCCCAAGCAACAGTGGTTCTCCCTTCTACTGGAAATGGTCATGGGAAATTACCACAAGCTTCATAAAAGACTGGGTCTACTCACACAGGACAAGGTGTGTTTTATACATTTTGATCCCAAACTGTAACTGTTTGGATGATAAAATACCTTCCAGGCACTGACTTTCTGAGGTCATGCAGCAGGAGTAAAGAAAACCTGCTAGTAGAAAATCATATATAAATGTAAAAGATTTTCTGTATGGTGCAAAGACAAGAATCAGAACCCTTTAAGGATAGCTTTCTCTGCTGTACATTACTTATGTGAGATACTATCCAGTAGTCTGTCTTACTACTTCATAAAGGTACAATGTTAAGCCATTTCAGCACATCTGTCCAATGTTCCCACATCTTTCAATGCAATGTCATATGAAAATATTTTTGATAGGGGTGCTGCATACAAAGTCTCTTATAAAACAAGTATTTCCACCTTGAGATCTATATTTTGCTTTGGAAAAATAAAATCTTGGCCCATTTGAGCCAGCTTAGCAGGTGAACTTGAGGATCTTAAAATGGAAAATAGTGTTACTGATTGCTTTGACTTTTGCAAGAAGAATATTTAAGTTGCAGACTCTTACAATGGGTCAACCTTATCTCATTTTCCACAAAGTTAGTTTTCATAAGAACCAGTTCTTCATTTATGCTTGAAGTGGTATGCGGGTTTATGTTGAGCCAAGCTATCCATTTCTGGCTCCTTTCCAAAGACTAAAAGTGAGGGAGAAAGGTTACTCCATATCTTGGATGTCCACAGAGAACTCAGATATTAAGACAAAATTAAGTCTTTTAGGTAATCTGATCGGTTGCTTACTTTGTTGGGATGGTAAGAAGAAATGACGTGTGTCAAAGCAGACTAGTCCAAAATGGTTGAATCATGCTACTTCCTTTTGTTATACCTTTTGTTATACCTTCTACAACTTGTCAGTTCCAGGTAGGTTCAAGGCTCATTCTGCCAGGGCCATGGCATCATCTGTGTTTTTTTGGAAAGTTTTGGATTCTACAAGAATTCTAGAAACAGCAATGTGGTCCTCTGTACATACCTTTACAAAGCACTACAAGCTAAATTCTTTCTCTGTCTAGGACAGACCATTCACCAGGGGAACCTGGACCTTCATCCTTCCTCCTCCCAGTCAATGCACTCTGCGTGTGTTACATTTCTCCTTTAAGGATACTCAAGAGTGTGGCCTTAGTAGCATCTATGCATGTGTCTTCAGTATGACATACACATTGGAGTGGCATATGCAGCTTGATGAATGGGTTATTCTGGATGCAATTTTTATGGAGAAGAGATGAGCGGCATGGATTTTTACTATTAATGGGTCATTCCGTGTATGTGTGAAATGCCCCAGTTAGGGATGGCAAGTTGATTATTCAGGCTCAAACCCTGCATCTTGAATACAAGACCTTAGCCTGAATCCTTTACAACTACCACACTACCAGCAAATGCATTTTAAGGACTGTTGAATTTCACTGCATTTTGCATTTTTCAATGCATTTTCAAGGAATGTTGAGTTTCAATGGAAGAGATGTTTACTGTAGCTCATGCTAAGTCTTTCAATGTGTAACTGTTTTGTTTAGCAAATGGTAGTCATCAGTGTTTATACAATACTTTTTTCAAAACAGTGTTAGCACATCAGATAGCATACTTGCTTCTGCTGCAGAAGGCTGTGGGTTCTACTTCCACACATGTAGATCGAGTGGTGATATTGCAGTGTCCTTTATTGGGAGATGGAGTTCTGGACTCTTAAATGCTTTTTCCTTTGGATGAGATGCCTAGTAACTATGAGCCTGTTGCAGGTTTGACAACCATTCTTTACTGAAATATTACCAACTTACCATTTTTTTAATTATAACATGGGTAATTTATTTTTATTTTTCAAGAGGAGGAGACACTGAATTTGTACATGAAACAGTGAAATGTAAAGTTGTTTGCCAGCAGCAACTTCACTAGTTATTGAAATATTTAATGTGGAATTATTCAAATGACTTTTACTTCTGCAGACATTGCGCATACTGACTGATACGGATTGTAATGACTGAAGTCTTAGTGGAATTTTGTGGTTGAAATGTTCTGTAATGGGTAGTTTTGTCATTACTGGCTTATAAATTTGTTTCATTGCTTACTGGAAAAATGTTCAGACTTACAAATTTAAAATGCAATCTGACAAGTGGTGCTGTATTATACAATGAATACAATTTAATACAAGCAGGGTGGTATATCAAAGAACACATGCATGTATGGATAGTCCAAAAAATGTGTGCAAAGGGCCTATGGTTTGAAAACAGCCCAAAGATCAAATTAATCCACCAATGGCGAGATGCAATTTCTTTAAATGTGGATTTCAAAGCGGTTTCATTGAACATGAGTTTCTCATTGTGAAACTGCATTGTTTGGTTTAGCAAATGGCTATCAGTGTTTGTGCTATAAAATTTGAAATGTTCTGTAATAGGGAGTGGTGCAGCCTCATAGCAAGAGGTTCTCCAGTACATTTCTTAGCTCGGTGCCTTCTGTGTGGAGTCTGCATGTCCTCCTCCCTGTGTTTGCATGGGTTTCCTCTGGGTGTTCCAGTTTCCTCCCACATTCTAAACACATGCATCTGGGGCATTTCTCCCCGGGCCTCCACTGAAAACACGCTCTGTCCTAGTCAGACATTCACAATCAACAAATGTTAAATATAAATAAGTTTTATATATCGCTAATCATTGTAGAAAGAATAAAGCAGTATGCACACTGTCAGGTTTGAAGAGTCTTTATCATAAATGGGAGAAACAGTCAAGTAATGAGACACTGGAATGGCTGGGGGGGCTGCTGACAAAAGTGAGTTCTGCCAAGTGGGGGGGGGGTGATTGATTCCCCTGCATAGGAATCCATTTCACCACAATCCGAATCTGGTTGGCAGAGAAGCTCTGAAGGGCTTGCCACCCAAATAACACTTTACCTTCATCTCATCTTGAACTTTGTAAGGGTTTGTGTGATGCGGAAGGTGCCCTTGAAGCTGGCTGGCTGTCATATCCTAAAGTATTGAGTTATTACTATTAATGGCATGTTTACTTGCACAACTACTTTTTATTAGGTAGAGACCACAATAGCCTACTGGCTACTGCTATTTGATTTAAATGTGCAACTTGTAACTGACTGCTTTACTGATCCTACATATTTTTGTCATTTCTACATTCCTTTTATTGCAGTTTTGAACATAACAGTAGTCACAGTTCATATTATTTTTCCTTTAGTAATACCCAATGCTATTACCTTTTTCTTGTCCATGCAATCATCCTCTTCTGACTTATATACCAGGAGTAACTTATCAACCTAGCCTTCTTTGAAATACCCCTTTAAATGTACTGGCCAGTATGGAAGCGCAGTCAGCTTTTCCTCTGCTGTAGCCAGCCTAATAGTGGAAGACTTTTAAGGCAGTATAGTAACTATCTCAGGCTTACTGAAGACTCACTGTTGCTACCCAATAATGATTCAATACCTTAGAGAGGAATGTATTTACTTAAATTAGAGATTTACTGAATGTGTTTTGAAGTGAAAAGTAAGCACTAAATACATACCTTCTCAAGATACAGGACATCCACTCAACCAGTTTACAATAAGGTCAGCAGAACATTATCTAAGCCTCCCAGGCTAAAGACTAAGAAACCTGCCTCACTAATTCACCTTTCACACTTACAGCCAGTATACATCTCTTTAAGAGTCACAAAAGTGCAGACCCTAAGCTCTCATTGGCCACTAAAATTGTAACTCATCACACTAATATTTTAGTAGTAGGTGGATCTATTTTCAGACAAGAAGACTTTGGTTAGTGAATGTTCCGATTATTGAGCATTTATTTTTATGCCAGCACAAACTACTGAAAAATCAAACTCAGTGTGCTGTTATTACGTTGTACAAGCCAGGGGTAGACACAATCTCAGTATGTTGTTATTATACTGTACAAGTCTGGGGCAGAGTGGGGAGCTGTAAGTTACCCTTTCCCCACTGCTGTGTAATCTCAGAGATGGTATAAGTAGCTGGGGTTGTGGTGGGTGTAAGGAACTTATACCCTAAAAACACACACACACACACACACACACACACACACACACACACACACACACACACACATATGTATATCTTCTATCTTTCTATTTATATATATCTATAGCTATATATATATATATATATATATATATATATATATATATATATGTGTGTGTGTGCAATATTTAATTGAAATGTATATTATGGATTTGTGCTCTTTCTGTACTATGTATTTGTATTTCTCTTGAGCTTTTCTCCCCAGGACTTCATTGAAAATGGGCTCCTTGTAGCCCAATGAACTATCCTGGAAAACAAACTGCAAATAAATAATAAAATAAAAAAAAAAAAAAAAAAATTATATATATATATATACATAGGTTCCTATCTAATGGCCGAAGTGATGGAATGCCGAATTACACGTTACCAAGACCTGTGTGCTGAACATACACATTGCCGATTATTTAAATGGCCAAATAACACTATGCCAAAGCACACTACAGTGGGGAAAGGGAATTTATTTGTTTCCACACTGCAGTGTGGTCTTGGAGTTGGTATATGTAAGTAGTTAGAAATGTTTTGCTTCACTCCCCTGCACCCCCCCATGTGGGGGGTTGTGCCCCCCACACCCCTCCTACTTAAATATACCAACTCCGAGACAGCACTAGAGTGGGGAAATGCATAAATTTCCTTTCCCCACTGTAGTGTGCTTCGGCATAGCGTTATTCGGCTGTTTAAATAATCAGCAATGTATACGTTCGGCACACCGGTCTCGGTAATCTGTAATTCGGCATTCCGTCACTTCGGCCATTAGAAAGGAACCTATAAATATATATATATATATATATATATATATATATATATATATATATATATATATATATATGTATGTTTTGTTTTAGCTACTTTACTTTTCAAACATTTTAGATCAATATTTTTACATTTAAGATTTTGAGTGTTTATTTATGTTTATAACACTCTGTCAGGCATTTGATCGTGGGCTGGATAAGAATAGGGTATTTCTGCAGGTAAGAGCTGGGATGTATCAAAGTTTTCTAAATGTCTCTTTCCAGACAAATATGATTATGACTTGATAGCGGTGAATGTGGAGATAAAAGACCGTAGACACTCTATCAAGAAGAACGTTGATAAGGATATGAAAGAGCTTGATATGCGTGTGTCTAAGGCAGGAAAGACAAGGGTCATTCATAATCAGTTAGGATGATGCCAAGATTTAAAGAGAAGATCATTGGTTTTAATAATAGGCTATATGGTTCGTGTCATTCTATGGGGATTCAGTATGTTGCAGCTTGGGATGAATTGCCCAACAAGTCTTCCTGCTTTGCCATGCATGGTCTGTACCTCTCCTGCCATGGATTTCCTACTCTACCTAAAGCCTATGCCACCCCCCAACACACACACACACACACACACACACACACACACACACACACACACACACACACACACACACACACACACACTGCATGTTCAGGCAGACCCCATCTGATGGGCATTCCAGCCTAGTGCATTCCAATTTGGAAATCATTAATGTGGTTCTTCTCATTGTCAGGAGTCAGAACAATAATGCCCAAACTTGAGTCTGTCCTGCAACTAGAACACATTATATACATATATGTGTACTTACAGATGACATGGCTTCAAAGCAATGAAAATACTCGATTCGTAATTATAGAGCCTGTCTTATTTTTAGCCTACTGTCATGTTTGGAGAGTATCAGTATTTGTCAAGGATTTCATCTCCTTAGGACAGATTACTTGGAACACTACAATTGAAACTCTAACTGTCAAAATCAGTATAAGCAAGACAATTGCTACTTCACACCAAACTACAGAACATCCTCTGGTGATAGCTATCCTAACACATCAGCTAAAATCCCCATTAAACCCATTAATTTTCTGCTGGGGGAGTACAACTAGCCATCAGTAAACTGGCTGACCTTCATTGCTAATAGCTGGTATGCCCCATGCTTCCTTGACATTAAAAATTGCATCTCTTTTTTTGCAGATAGTTAATCATCGAATTAGGTGCTGCAGTATCCTCAGTTTAGTCCTTGTCAGTATAATCATCTCCATATGTATTATCCCAACTTGTAAAAGCAGAGCACAAATTAGTGACCTTTTCATTTAAAATGGGTGGTGCTTCCTCTGTAAATATCACTGTGTTTAAGGACTTCACAGTAGCTCTTCAGTTACTAAACTGACCTACTTGCATACTGCTGTAATCCTCCTGCGATGGGCCACATTGCTAAAGCTGCTGCTTGTGTCTTTGACTTTTCCTCTCACTAAAATAGTTGCATTGATAAAGCAGTCCTTCTGTGCACTAAATATAATGAGAATTTTAAAAGCAAATCTGTATGTTAGAATGCCCATATAAATAAAATATAACAGAAATAAATTGCTTAATACTTATAAGAGGTCTTATTCTACCTACCTTAGAAGCATACCTAAAGCAAGCAGGTAGAAAGCTTAAAGGAACTATTAGGAAGCTTAAAGATAAGTCTGAAATTTAAATAGCCACTAAAACCAAAATTATCCTGAAATCATTCTTTACTATGTCAGAAGTTTTAAGATTCAACACGTAACAGTTTTCAGAGATATTCCACAATGCTGCACACTCTGACCTATAGGAAACAGGCAATATCTTAACTGGCCAATTAGTCTTTAGTTCTATGAGCCCTTTCAAAAGCTAATAATGTTTCATGCATGAGCTATGACAATGTACCAGCTTGTCTTATTATTACTGCTGAATATGAACTATCTGTGTCCCCTACTTATCCTGTTTCATTTAAAAATTTTAACTTGCATAAAAGTGAGGTCCTTCCTCTACTCTTTCTTCTCTGGAAGACTTAGCTATTGACTACTGATCCACATGATCCTACTTCCAAAGCACTGGCTTAGTCCAGTAACATTTGTATGATTAAACTGTATTCTCTCACCATGATACTTATTTATTTCACATTAAGTGCATTGTTCTGAGGAGTCTTGTCAGTTATGACAAAGCCCCAAGGCAGGTAACAATGGCATTGTTGCAGTTCCATAACTGAAATCTGATACAAAAAAAATCAAAAGCTACATACAGCCAGATATGGGCACAGAATACATGTACACAAACTGAAAAGCCATTACTGTAAAATACATAGAATGTGATAAGAAACAAAAAAGGGAAGAGACACATAAAAGGAAGAAGGGCAGCACATAGGAGGGTGTTGTAGAACATAAGTAATAAGCATAACAGAAGCAATTTAACAAGTTGGCAGTAGATAGAATGGATGAAAGGAGTCAGAGAAAAGGCTGTTCAGTAGTACAAGTAGAAAACAAAATGTAAAATCTAGAGATAAAAGTAATCTACAAAGGCGCTAGAGACATAAAGTTGGGAGAGGGAATCAAAATATGAAATTGTATCCATGATTGCTAATGCAGACACATTGTAAGGTCCCCCACATGTGCTTCTACAGGGCTTTATGAAAGTCTACTACTGTGGATATGCTTCTGATTTCTTGTGGAATTTTGGTTGAGAGCGTTGGTGCGAATTTACAAAAAACATTTTTAAGCCTTAGGCAGAGTGAATTGGGGGGGGGGGGCTGTCGAGAAGACTGTCAAAAGTGTTCTTGAGGAAATAACTGGAATCTCTAAGGAAAAGGAATTTTCAAAAAGATGGATATAAACAGTCATTTAGAAATTTGTAGGTAAGGATATTGAGAAGAAAATAGACCCTATAGTCAAAAGGAAGCAATTTAAATTTATTGATAGTAAGGCATTTGTGTAGTGTTTATGGACTTAGGATTCCATATCTGAGAATTTTTCTTCCTGAGTTTTAACCATTTGTATTAAAAGGATAAAAGGGGTGTTTTGATGAAACATTTATTTTGTGGTTAACTTTTATATCTATTTAACATTCATATTAAACGCTGGTTTGAACTCTGTTAAATCAAAGAGCATTTATGAGATCATCAAGATCAAATTATGGTTTTGATAAACTGTGCGATATTTACCATCTAAAGTTGTGAGGCATACAGATTGTGTGGCTCAGTTTACTGCTGATGTTTGCAAATGAGTATTAACTTTTAAACTGTTAACTGTGTTATGGAAATACATTGCTCAGGAGATTCTGTAGATGATAAAGCCAGCCACAATGTAAGGACCCTTTCCTTGCTTTCCTGATTTAAAGTTTGCTAGTACCTACAACAAAAAAGAAAAGTGCCATTCATGTACGTTACCTGATGGCTCATTTAAATAGCTATTAAATGGTCATCCTCACTATGGCAAGCTCTCCCCTTCAGCACACTATTGCTGCTTTAACATTTCTTTATTCATTCCTCAGTATATAAAAGGCATTAAAATATGTATGTTAACCATGAAGCATATCTTATATTACTTCATCTATTATTCTAATAATTCATTATTTTTTCAAAATAATATATCTTTCAAAAGATGAAGTACATACATATGCATCATGTCTTCATGTAGCTTATCTACTGTCAAGCAAAAATATCAATGAATGCTGCATTTATTCATTAACTCACTTCTACAGATGATGCGGACTGTGTTATAGTGCATTTCAAGTGAATATCATGCAATTGCCTGATTTCAGTAAGTACTACTGCCTTAAAAAGTGATTTCATATTGCTGCATTTTTATTTTAAGAAAATATAACTAACATTTAAGTCACTTTTTGGGTGATACTGTTGAAACCTAAACTGGATAATCTTTAATGGAAATGCAAGTAATAATAGAAGGAACTGTTTTCCAAAGAAATGGTTATCTTAAATGGGTTATGTTTGAAGTGTGATAAAATATAGTTAAATATTAGTATTTTTACACCCCTCTCTGTTTGCCATTCTGTAATATAACCAAGTCTGCAAAATATCAAATGATTAATAGCATGTACGTCATGCAATGGTTTCATGTCAAGTTAATGAACCTTTCTATAAGGTCAAACATTAATCCATTGCATGACAAATATGCACTTGAAGAAATTCAAATTCAGGTAGTTACAAAACTAGATTATTAAAATAACACTTTACTATGTTGAGAGTGAAACACTCAAATTAACGTTTTTTGCAAAAAACTCTAAGATGTATCATGGAATGCTTTTTGGCAGCTGAAAATATTTAGGATTTTAGCAAATGGTTGCATGTACATGTATCAGTCAACATTACATCCCATTTAGGGTGTCAGTATATGTAAGTTGATCAACAAAGTTTGGAGGCAGTATGATTGCATCAAGTCCAACATCTGGAGTAGGTACATACCATTGTGTCTTTTTTAATACAAATCACATTTCTTTGAGGCAATGTGCCATTTTGGGTTGTCCTTAAACTATAAACTTACTACCATCTCCTTAAGTTAAAAAAATAGAACTTGTACATATGGGCATTGATTATGACTGTGCCAGATCACCACTGTCAAAAAAATGGCGCTTTAGTCTTTGTAGTATTTTCGATTATGTTGAGTTGTCTTTACATGGTTAAAATCCATATTATAATCTTTGGCAAGTACAGAAACCAGAACAAGAATATATTTTCTCCATGTCATTTACTTCCAGTTAGCTTTGCAAGCATGCAGCTCTCAGTTATTCAGGAATAATTTAAACTCAAGAATATTCTTTACAAGTCTTGCTAATTTGTAATGAAACAGCCAAATAGAATTATAGCCCAGATCATGATGAACAAACTGAACTGTTTTTCTTAACACTTTGCTTTTCAAAAACAAACATAATTACATATTCAAAATCTTTGCATGCGAACCCTACCTTCACTTTCTTGGTTATACTCTACTCATTTTAATATACCACAGTACCACAACTTTATTTAGCCTCAGAACTGCTATTTTACACATGCATATCTATTTAGCCATCTGAACATTTATTTCAAAGTCAGACATTAAAAGGTCTTCATCTAAACAAAATTCGAAAAAAAAGTGCAGTCAGAATAAGGTCTTCACCAAAACGATATTCAAAACAAAGAAACAAGTGGTCAGAATATGTTGCCTTAATATATTTAATTGAACAGCTAGGCATGTGCATTCAAATATTAAAATGAATGAAGAATAGTGGGCAAATGCAGTATCAATTTTTAAAGATTATTTATTTAAACTTCCAGAAAAATACCAGCAAATGAAAAAAAAAGTGTAGCATGTGATATTAAGTCAAAGACAGAGGATGCAAAATAGATATGAAGAAATCATAAAACAATTAAGTCTCAGGCACAATTACAATTAAATAATACAGACTAAATCATGGTGCATGCTGAACAGACCAAACAAGTAGTGACAAACACAACTTACCACTTCCATCAATTGTAATTCTCTCTTTCCTCCACTGAGGTATTTAAAAAAGCTTAGAAGGTTATGCTAATTTCCATGTCCTCCCTGCAGTTGAGTCAGTTTTAAAGACATGCAGGTAGGTGCATGTGTGTGTGTGTGTGTGTGTGTGTGTGTGTGTGTGTGTGTGTGTGTGTGTGTGCCTTCTGTGAAGGTTGGGCACTGTGCTGGCAACTCAACACCGTAAAAACTCCACTGCTTATCAGTCTGTGGACAGGTGATCTGCTGTGGTGACCCCTAACTGGGAAAAGCTGAAAGACATTTGCTAGAAGGTTATGCTGTTGAAGTTTGACTGGTTGCAAGTGTACATACAGTTCTGTGGCACGTAACTCATTGTTTAAGCATGAAACATCCTCCATTGTTTTAATAACACTGACAAATGTGTGAATACTGACAGGATAAGGAGTAACTATGAAATACTTAACTCGTTTTCGTAATCCAAGAAAATGCTTATTTACGCAAGAAGTATCAATCCAAATAGGTACAGAAAGATTAAAAAAGTTATTGCATCATCACATTGATATGTATAGCAAAATAATAATAATAATAATACTAAATAAATGAATTGCTTGTTCCAGAAAACAATGGCTAAAACAGATTATAATGTAGTGCATATTGTAGCAGAAAGCAAAGTTCCACAATCTGCATCAAGTTAAAATACAACTGATATTAGAAACATTTAAATATGCCAGCTCCAACCAGTAAGATGCATTTTCAAATAAACTATTGAAGTATGGATTTATCATCTTTGATTGGGTCACTGTTAATTAACTATTTACAAACATATAACCAACCATCTGTATTAAACAATCAGGCTTTTTCTAAATTCAATTGCACCAAGATTCACTGTAGATAATAATATGCATGACTGCAATTGTATCCAGGTCATACCACCATAGTTGTTGACTTTACCAGCTGAACTGTTTACAAGCAAATAAAAGTATGCATGCTACAGGAGTAATTTGAATATCTTAATTACAATATTCATTTGGTTAGACCCTGTATTGTTTATCAGGAATGAGAATGAAATTCACTATGAGCAATATATGACAATACAGACCTGACATTACAAGTACAGCTTAGGTTAGCTATTTCAGTACATTGTAGTGAAGGCAATCTGCAATGGAAATGAACGATTTAACATTCATGAAGTGACCTAACAATATGTTACAAAACAGCTCACTTACCATTAACATTTCACTTGTAAGTGAATTGACAATATCTGAGACAGATGATCTGGTATCGGTTCGACGGTCTGAGTCATCTTGTGGTGGCTGCCCTTGTACTGGTGTTGTGTTCACTGGTTTAGATCCTGTTGGCATCCTGTTTGCAGAGGAAATTACAAATCATCAAAGTTTTATTCAACAGACTACATTCATGTATTAAATCTGTCTCAAAGGCTTTAGCAATAAAATGAAATATTTCAAATTTCTCTATTCTAATTCATCAGAATTTCATGCTTTGTACACATCTTGTTTTCTGTTTATTATTTCAATAGATGATACCTCAGATTTGCATTTTAATACAAGCTTATACAGTAAATTAGCACTTTCACAAAAGCAGATTGTACCATGCTCATACAATATGCCCAACGTTGTTTTACCATTGCCCACTGAGCATCTCATTTTGATACAACAGAGAGAATCTCTGTGTCTTTAGTTTATTGAGTCTCCTTTATTTATGGACTTTTTCTGCTATGTATTTGTTTTGATCCTTGAAGGTTGGCTGAAACAGTTAATCTAGAAATTAGTTACACTATGAGTTACATCAAGATGCAGGATAACCCAGATAGTGTTGATTCTTTCTTGATAAATCAGAAAATGAGGTCATTAAACATCCTTTTATTCATTAACAACGTATGTACGAGAATTATTAAATGACTGCATTATATATAAATGTAACTAGGATCGACAGCCACTTAGATATGTGATAGGCTAAGTGACCTGATTATATGAACTGGACCTTGAACCAGTTCGATATAATCATATAATGACTACTACATGTTAACAGACTGCATAATGGGATAATGAGTCTATAAAATAAATCAATGGAGGTTGAAGATACTGCCATTGTGTTTATTTGTTTATGTTTTTTTTATGAAATGATGACATGGCAGAAGAAAATATATAAATGTTTTAACTACTATCCTCTAAAACATCTGTCTTGAGTTCAGTATTAAGCATAAGATAACAAAAGATATAAAACAGGCGATTTTCACTAACGCAGATGATAAAACTAGGTAATGGAACCTTTCTAAACTGCCTGTATTTAACTATTAGGCAAATTCCTGCAAATAAGTGAAATGTTTTAGAAAATATTAACAATAAGAGGACCATTACATTATCGGGACTATATTAAAATGTTTAGTAAATGTTATATAAAGTGATGTGGTGAAATATTCTAAATTAAGAAAACAAACCTAGAGTTAAGGAAATGATGGCTTAAAATATAAAAAAAAGATTAAACTGCTAAAAAATACAACGTATTAGAAAAGTGCACATTTTTCAATGAGAATCCTGATTTAGTTATATATTTTATAGTACCATATAAGGAACAGAGAGCATTTACAAAATTAAAAAATGCCATTGTAGCTCATTAAAAGACAGTTTCATTTTTATTTGCTATACAAAACTCACTGATTACAAGCTGAGGCAAATGTGTGTGTGTGTGTGTGTGTGTGTGTGTGTGTGTGCTTGTAAATGAAAAATTATAATGAAATAAGCTTTATATACATATTATACTTAACATCCATTAACAATTTTAATCTGTTTAAATCTTCTTTTCATTAAAACAATATTTGGAATGCTTGGCACAATTATCATTCCTATTTCTAAGAATGAAGACAAACCTGATATTATACATTATTGAAAATATCAGCATCTAGAATTTGTGAAACTGTATGAATAATCAAGTATGCATTTTTTGTAACTTAATTTACTTTCAGTATCTGTGGTTCACTCATACAGTACACAAGCTTTTAGACTTGATCTGTGCCTAATATATTTTTTATACATCTCATTGATAAACTTATTTTGTAGAATCACAGATTAGTTTCAATTAAAATGGTAATAGTGTTAATAAGTTGTTTTAAATGTAGTTAAATACAACACTGGGCAGCAATGTGGTTTACAGGTTAGCATTGCTGCATCACAGCAAGAGGTTCTCAGGTTTGATTCTCAGCTGGGGTGTCTTCTGTGTGGAGTCTGCATGTCCTTCCTATGTTTGTCTGGGTTTCCTCTGGGTACTCCGGTTTCCTCCCACAATCCAAGACATATATCTGGAGCATTTCTCCCTGGGACTCTGTTGAAAATAGGCTCTGTCCTAGCCAGACTTTTCTGGTCAACAAATGTTAAATAAAAACAAAATAAAACATTCTGAATATTATCAGTAAATATATAAAGCAACTGGTGGGATGATAACACACACAGTTTTCCATGTCTAGAATCATTATATAAATATTACCTGTTAATGACATTTGAGACATTTATAATATGTTCTCTATATATAGTCTGTTGTATTGTAACCTTAGTATTAATGATTTTAATGATGTTCTTTATTTACTGTCTTCACATTTGACTGAATTAAGAAAGCCATTAAAAAATTAAAAGCTGACAAGAGTCATTTTAGTTTATTGTATCTAAAATAGAATTCTTCAAAGAATGTATATATCTGAGCATTATAATTAATGGAACGTCATTTTAAGACTGGCATTCACAGTTCAGGGCTTCACATTTTCATAACAGTGATCCGCAAATAGTGGTGCTGTGTGGATATACAAATCCCAGACTGTGAGCATGCATACCAAGATGCAAAGGAGTTGCTGTAAACACACCCCCTATCACAAAAGCATAACATGCTTAATTCATAAGTGATAGAGGGACAGATACTACTCTATTAAGGGGGCTTTACATGTATGCATATTAGTTTTGTTAATTAACATGAATTTATAATTAACTCATTTGCATATACAGTATATAAATAACCCTAAACTTATGCCAGTGATCAGTAGTTTTAAGGGAGAATATGGAGATGTGAGGGGAGATTAGTTGGTTCTTCTGCATACCTAGACATTTTTATTGAAGGGGTCATTTGGGGAAATGTTTCATTTTGGTACTTTGCATATCTGGACATTTTACTGACGGGTTGGTTGGGGAGATATTTCCTCTTAGGGCTTGTGCATGCCTGGACACATTACTGAAGAGCTCACTTGGGGAAAGGTTTTATTTTGGTACTTTGCATATGTGGACATTTTTTGGTACTTTGCATATGTGACATTTTACATATTTCCTCTTAGGGCTTGTGCATGCCTGGACACATTACTGAAGGGGTCCCTTGGGGAAAGGTTTTATTTTGGTCCTTGTGCTTACTAGAACATGTACTGTTGTTGGTCCTTTTGCAGGGATTGTTTTTTTTTGTGCATGCCTGACACATTACTGATACCTTAAACATGTTACTGAGAATGCCCATGCACACTAGGGCATGTGCTTACTAGAACATGTTACTGAAGGGGTCCCTTGGGCGAATGTTTCATTTTAATGCCCATGCACACTAGGGCATGTTTGAAGTGCTTGCTCAGGGAAATGTTTCATTTTACTGCTTGTGCATGCCTGAAGAGGTCACTTGGGTGAATGTTTCATTTTGGTGCTGTTGCATACTAGGAAATGTTATTGAAGGGGTCGCTTAGGGAAATAATTAGTTTGTGTGTCTGAGAAGTGCTTGTGCTTACATGGTCAGACTGCTAAAATGATTGCTGGGCAAAATAATTTGAGTTATTTTAGTGCTTGGGTAAACTAATGAAGGAGTTGCTGGGGGAAATAATTAATTGGTGTGTCAGGGAAGTACTTGTGCATACTTGGACAAACAAGTTTTTGGATGTGGGTACCACAGGGACATAGGACTATGAATTGCAAAACCGCATCATTAGCATACTGCGCTTTACAACATTTCACTTTTGCATCTCATTATTTTTAAGGCCTTTCACATTAGCATAATTGACCACAATGAATCTTGCCTTTGCTACGCTCATTTGGAAGCATCAAAAGTACCCTTATTGTATTTGCACAATTACTATAAATACCAGCCTAACACTTGTCTGAGAAAACTACAGAATTTAGTAAATTCTAAACTAAAAGCTGCTTCCTGTTTTCCTTCAAAAGATAATTCCAAAGATCATATTATTAAGGAAGACATATTCTTCCATAATTATATTGAAAACGTTGTACTGAATATGAGTTTTGCATTCTAACATAGCATATTTTATTAATCATTATAAAATGACACCAAGACCAGGGCCTATGCTCTTTCTTGACAAGAAAAAAAGTAAAGCTATTAGTAAGTCACAAAACAGGATATTGTACTGCCTTATGAAAATTAATTGCTCAAGTCATTCCTTGTCAAGTCCAACTTGCTGACAATAAGCACACATAACGTATAGTATATGACATGCACACAACTACCTAACTCAGGGATACATACTGACAAACTGTTTAATGCACACACAAGGACACATGTTACCTTTCATGAGGGAGTGAAATTGACACTTTCTCATACAGGGATTGTAGCTCCACCCTGTTAGTGTTCTGAAGATTCTACTGCTACTCTCATTGAACAAAATGTATTCGGAATACCAAAGTGGTCTTTCACTTTACACTAAAATCCACTAATATGGGCAACTGGTTCCTGTCACTCAGTAACCCAGCCTCAGCAATTCCATTATCAAGTGGACAGTTTTTTCAATACAGGAAAATCTACAACAAGACAAAATACCATTTGTCAACTTCTTAGAAACATAATCAAGAAGATAAAACAGTCAATAAATAAGCATTTTGGCAGGGATGAAAATATCTGCACCCCCCCACACCCCATACTATATTATATGCTAACTACAAGAGTGCACTATCATGTAGAAAATGGAACAGTCTGCGCTCTTTAGAGAGCAAATCTATAAATAGCACTTAACACATTTGTTCCATCAACGAGTGAGACACAAGAAGTGAAAAATTCAATTATGATACTCTTAATGTGTTGTATCATGACAAAATGAACTATAGCCAGTGGTTGCTAAAATATTTAAATTTCACTTCATCATCTAACTTGATACATAAATGGATCCTTTTCTATTTACAAACAAGTCTATTACTCATAATGCAGACATATGTTATCATGGAACAAGTTGTTTAGAAACCTAACAAATGTAATGGGCTCCATGACTAAAGCTCAATATATTAGTGATTGGCCATGAAATAGCAACAACCACAATTTGCTATTTCACTGTTGAAGTGTTTTTGTTGTTAGTGGGGACCTAATAATTTCCTGCACCCCCCTCCCCCATACCCCAGAAATGTCAATTCTGCAAAGTACCAGAATCTCAATCTGTGGATAAAAATTTAGTAAACTGCATATCTGTGACTGTGCATTTGAATAACAATCAGAAATGTGTCACACTTAAGCCAGACATGAGAGTTTAATGTCATTAAATAATCTGTAATAAGCACCCAGCAATCATGTTATATTTTATTTCAGTTGTTTTTATCTTTGATGATGTGCTTGTTAATTACTTGCCTACTTGGAATGTAAACTACAAGAAATCATTAAGGCTTAAATGTTAGTTATAAACTGAGATCTTCAGAGCTCAATTAAAACTGATGACTGACATGTTTTTCTTTCACTACTCAAGCTTCTCACTGCAATAAATTTACCTTAAGGTACACAGTAATTGTAATTATTATTATGAAATATGAAATATGACTGTTAACAATCAGAATTTTCTTCATCCTAGGAGCACCGAGAAACAACATAAATGTAGTATTTTTTTTTTTTACTTTTTGGGCATCAAGAATCTGCATATTATAATAATAAACCTTCAGCTTTTAAAATCTGTATGTTGAGTTCCAATTTAATATATCTACAGTAAAGATAACTAAATAATTAAAGATAGAACATTTTATTTTATTTTATTTTGCATTTAATTACCTAGATGGTCTGACTGGGGTGACAAACATACCCCCTTTCAACAGAAGCCCAGGAAGAAAAGCTCCATACTGGTGAGAAGACAATACAAATTGAATTATAACACTGTGAAATGCATACACAGACATAAGGTGCAAACAGGATACATAGACAAGTTACATAATCATAAGGTTAAGGTTATGCAGGATACCTAAACATTATACAAAGAAAACTAAATATGAATAGGAGATAATACAGTAGTTGTATGTGTCTGGTAAAATAACCCAATACCAATACACACCAACCAACAAAAGGTATTGAACCCAATGGTACAAAAAAGGCTTGATATAAAAAAGTACTTCGACCTCACACTTAGTGTAATAAACTTTATTTCCACGCTTTTGTCTTAAGACTTCCTCAGAACACGTGTCTGTTAAACTTAGTTATAAGAGATAAAATTTGAGTGAGATAAAAGTGAAAGGAAGGTGTGAGAAGAAAGTACTAGATAGGTGTGATGTAAGGTAAGAGTTGTTAGGAATTTTATGAGAATTAAAGTAGAAAGAAACAATGTATTTTATAGTTTAGAGTTCAACATTACATTAGCTGTGAGACTGGACAGAAAGAGGAAAAATTTAGAGAAAAGCAATTATTTTGTTTAAATGTTTTTCTTGATCTGGTGTATGACATGAACACAGGCATTTCTGGTTAAGGTGCTCTTTACAAAGAAGTTTGAAGCTTGACAGGATAGTTTTTTTTTTTTTTTTTTTTTTTTTAAATGGGGTAGATTTCTATAATCTTGCACTGTAGTTTGAGTATAAGGAGTCGCCAGCTATGTTGTTTGATTTGGTAAACATTAGACAGAATTGAGCACTGGATCAAAGGTTTTTTTCTGGGACATAGTTGAGCATTGTGTTATGGAGGGCAGGGCAATTGTCAGGCTGGTAACGTATGAGCAGTGACACATTGAGCATGTGTAAGATGACTGGGCAGTTCAACCACTTCAGTTCCTTGAGGGCCATGCAGTGATGGGCAGAGGATGGGAGTCTGGTTGCAAATTTGGCTATTTTGTTGTATCATGATGTTAGTTTATCTTTTAGGCTAACACTGAGGTTAGTTAGTACTGGACATGTATAGAGCGAGAAGGTAGGAGGTAAGTGGTTGCTAGGGTTTTTCTACAAGATTTGGTAAGGTAGGATATGGATATACAGAGGTTACCTAGTTTGTGGTGTATTTTCTTTATGACAATGCTAAAGTGGTGATCACTTTTGAGATGTTCGCTAGTGTGACACCAAGAAGCTTCATTTAGGTTACAAACTGGAGGGCAGTACAGTCATGAGAGGGTATAATAAAACAATGTTTAAGTTTGGTGAAGGCTTTTGAAGATCATCAGCTTAGTTTTGATAGGGTTAAGATGTAATTATGAGTTTGATAGCCATGATCCAATGGCTTTTTTTTTTGTACTATGTGGAGGGTAGGAACAGAGGAGATGAGGTAGTCATCTGCATATTGAATTACATAATACATTGAAGTTAATTTAACATTCCTAGTATTAGTTATGAGACTGTAAGAATATTCAGAATTTTTTGGAACAACATATAACATTAAGTGAAATAGTGTAATAAGCAGTAACATGTGGAGGGGGCTGATCCAGAGATTCATTTAAGCCAAATGTGATATTAAAAAAATAGCGTGGTATTCATTGCATACAACTGACACCATAATGGCAAGAAAAGGCTTACCTACATGCAGATATAATGAAATCAAACATGGCAGAGCAATTCAGACAGGTATAAATCCAGCTGCATGAGTCACATTGATAATCTATACTGAAAGACAGAATACTGATGTGCAGGAGCTTTACTCATGCTAATAGCAAAGAATATTATCAGCCTTATTTGATCTGCAGGTTTATTAACTGTTGTAGGTGTCATTGCCCACACTAGAGCTTATCATCACTTTCCATGTCATAGATAGGTCATAGAAGATAGCATATCATTGCCTCCATAATCAGAGCACTGTCAGACACTACTATGGCTGCATGTTTCTAACACATTCAATTTGGTTTAATCTGCTGCATTTATTACTGCTTGTTAGTAGCCTGATTATATTGTAACTGCTATGCTAAGCCTCTTAGTTCTGATTTAAGAACTTTGGCACCAAATTAGTTATCTTACATTAGGAAGGCTTGTGATCTACACTTCTGTAACAGGAGAGATAGCTTAGACCCTTTTGAGTTGGGAATCACAGGATGAAGGCTTATTGTGTCCGTTATTCTAAAAGTGTATTTTTTCTGATTTAAGCACTTGGGCACCAAACCAGTTATTTTACATTAGGAAGGTTTGTGGTAGGAGAAGATAGCCTATGCCCTTGTGAAGTAGGAGTTGCTGGTCTAAGTCTTATAGTGCCTTTATTTGATTGGCTAGAGAGCTAGCTTGCTTAAAATTTGAATCTCTGTGCATGAGGTGTATGGCAACATTCGGAGACCATCTTACTTGAGAAGAAGAGAGTTGTTGGTTTTTGTTAAATTCTACAAAGGACTTACATTACCATAGCTACTGTTTTGGCACTCATTTTTCACGCCATTAATTGTTTCTGTGTTCAATATCTGCACTTTTTGACCTTTTTTACAGTTTTCAGTTAGATGTATGGCAGCATTTGGAGACCATGTTAATTGAGAAGAAGAGAGTTGCCGGTTTGTGCAAAACTCTACAAAAGACTTACATTACCATATTGTCTGTTTTGGCACTTGTTTTTTGTGATAGTGGGAAATAACTACATACTTTTAGTTCCAGATTTTATTTTAGAAGCAAATTTTCCTTCACACAGGAAGCACAACAGACTTTGCACAGAGCCAACTTGTTACAAGAAGTCTTCACTGCAACAAATGAAAGTTATATGAAAAAGTAATATATTATCTTTATATCAATAAAGTCCATTATTTCTTTACTTATGTTGTATCTCATGCATGCTGTGGTGCACTGGACATGTAATATATTCTGTAGAGACAAGTTGTACATTCATTTGTTTCATTCACTACAAAGGACAGTACTGGTTGCATTTAACTTCCCTGTTTTCTGATAGTTTTATTCAATTTCCTTGTATTTGGAAAAAGCAAAACAAAGTATTGACAAGTTAAATGTTGCAAAGAAAGCTGCCATAGCAGAAAGCACATGCCAGTCTCAGATTATAACAACATAATCCTAAAGCTAGAGCAAAACTTGTAAAACATACTATGTAAAAAATCATATTCACTATTCATTTTTCATATAAAATCTAAACCAAAATGTTAAATACAAAGACGTTTGCCATCAGTCCAAGTCAGCAAGTTATATTTCTAATGCAAGCTCTGGTATTTCATGTCTTGCTATTAATTATTTAAAGGATATGGAACTGAAGCATCTATGAAAGATCAAATATTTCCCAGCAGTGCTTTAACAACCTTTTGTGCAGCAGAAAAAGTTAGAATTAATCTATTCAGTGAGGTACATTTTTCTGGCAGAAGTTATTCTTCATTCATATTATTGGTATGTTTGCAGAGGGTTGTAAAGATTATACCAAGAAAATGACCTTGCTCTGCATAAAGGGATAAAATGAGACGTGCACTGAAAGTTAGACAAGAGCAACATTTCTTTTCCTTTCAATGCAGTGGTGGGAGAAGACAGAGTGCTTGCAATAAATGTTTTTCCCTTACAGATGTTAAGGTAACTTAACTGTATATAATGAATTTAGATATTTTTTGTTTGCATGATATGCTTTCTTCTTTTACATATAAATGTAGGCAATGTTAATAGTCTTCAGTAAAAAAAAAATCAATGAAAAAGATACATCATATACAGAGCAGGATTTTACAGGGAAACCAGAGCAGGGTATTGTAAAGCTGCACACATCCATTTGGTATTTTTCTTATATATATAAATTTATATGTCTTAATGAGATTTTAAATAATGAATAGAATTTAGAAAAAAATTGTGTATTTCTTAGAAATGATGAAACACAACACCAGGAGACAATTGCTTTATATTGCAGATATGTTCTTTGTTCATCTGATGCTCAGCACTGGGTTATAAAAGTAACTATCATGACAATAACCTTTGATTCCTGAGCAGGACAGTTAGGTAATAATTCAACGAAAACTCTTAGGGTGAGGATAAAATATTTTTTCAGAAATGCCCTGCTGTGAGTTCAGACATTAATATACAAGCATCAACAAACAAAAAACACCTGTCTGAGCAGGAGCTGTCTGAGCTATGTAATTGGAAGTCAGATCTACTGCTGCTTAGTCAGTATCAGCATTGCGCCTTTTTAGCGACTTGTTCAAAATAATGTAATTGTAATCAGCTTGTACTTACTTTTCAAACAAATGTGACATCGACAATGTTAGAGTTTTCATGAGGTATCTTTAGGTTTCCAACATTTTTTCTTTTTCTGACTACTATGCTCCATTTTATGTAACATTTTTACTTTAATACTGCACAGTATAACCCTGTTGCTTTTATCTTCTAGAGAAAATAATTTTAATCCCACTGTGGAATTTCTTGGAAAAATGGTTTACTTCATCCTTACTGCTGAAAATGAGGTTTTTGTGTTCTCAAGGTCATTTTCCTCAGATACAATGTTAGAAGGTTTCAATTTCTAGATAATATCTGTTAGGAAAGCTTCTGATTCTTGCTTGCTAGTTGTGTTTTCATCTTTTACTTTGCATGGTAACAATAAGGCCTTGTGTCACTACTTCAAATTTTGAATGCCACTTCTTTATGACAGTGAATCCATTGTTTTGTGAGAATATACTATCCGTTGGCTGTAAACTCCACTCCCTATAAGCTTTCCTCACCCTAGAGGATGCTGACGTCTGTGTAGTCAGCGAGACATGGTTTAAAACCATGGAAAGCACACTGACAGTGGAAGGGTATAATGCCTTAGACATTTAGACCAGCTACTATATGGAGAAGGACTAAAAGTGGAGCTGTCCTGATTAACATTAAAAATAAATAAACTCAAGGCTGATCAAACAGGATGATGCTCTTAAGTTTCTCCACATTAAAAATCATCATAGGCAAAATTCCATACCATTTTCCTGCAACCTATAGGCTCCCCTCTATGACCCAGGAAGCCCATAACACATATTTAAGCTTACTGGAAGCACTCACCATCTAACCCAATGCCATATTCATGGGTTACTTTAATTATTCCACCATTAACTGGGAAACATATATGATACCAAAAGTGCAGGCACATAGATTACATGATTTTGAAAACACACCCTGGACCAGATTGTCTATATTCTGACCAGGGGCTCAAAAACACTTGATATAGTCCTCACTAATACAGGAGAGTGCTGCATACTGTCTAGTGTAATGTCCTCTGTGGTAAGGGCAGACTACAACATGTTTTCCTTTGGAATAAAAAATAAAACCAGGAATCCCAGCTAACCTGGTAAAATGTCAAGTCTCCATAAACCCTGAAAGCACTGCTGCCTACATGGAACAAATTATAGGCCTCTCAACTCCAGGTAAATGCATTGTTTCCCTAAAACACCAACCCTGGAGGGTATTACTGTGTTTGAACCCTGGAGGGTATTACTATGTTTGAACCCTGGAGAGTATTACTATGTTTGAACCCTGGAGGGTATTACTGTGTTTGAACCCTGGAGGGTATTACTGTGTTTGAACCCTGGAGGGTATTACTGTGCTTGACAAACAGCTTTTTTTTTTACTTTTCTTTTTGCCTTGTTATTAAAGTTTTTGCAACTTTAAAGGATTTTTTGATTGTTGATATTTTTTTGGAAAAAGTAGTCAGTATCTCTGCTTATTTACAGTGGGATGTTTTGCATTTTGTACTTTTAGAAATGGGTACCTAATTATGAATATGCACATTTGAGTGTAAGTTTGCATGACTGCATATCAATGACTGCATGTTCATCTTAGTGTATATATTTATGTATGTGTATAATATTTATGTATGTGTATGTGCATATGTGTGTGTGTCCACTCTCTCTGTTTGCTCATGCTTGTGTGGCTGGCAGGTAAAAATAAAACAATGGTTAAGTTCCCCTTCTGAAATCCCTCAAAACAAATGTCAAACTGTCATTAATTATTTATAAAAATAACAGCTACTAATAGTGGTTGCACATTACTTTTATTTTGCAATGTCACATATAGGATATAGGGAATCATGGTACATATTACAGGGCAGCAACATCCAGAATGCACTTGTGTGTGCTCTGTAACAAAAAGCAGTTAAGAACTCTCTGGCTGCCAATTTGTATATCTATTATTAGCTTCTCAACTGTAAAATTAACAGTAAAATTGCAACAGTATGAGGTTTTACACAAGTTTTATCCAATACGGAGCTTGGATCCAGACTTCAAAGTATAAAGTTTTAGTTTAACTTTTCAGGAGGTTACAGAACATTATTTAATTATTTAGCTGTATTTACTTAGTTATTTACTGGAACTATTCTTGAATTATTTATTTATTTATTTTTTAAATTTGAATGGATTTACCCTCAAGTCAAGAAAGTAACCTACACCAACTTGTACTCTCTAAGATGATCCCTCTTGTTCATTTTCGTTATGCCTAGGTCCAATTCTCCATGGAAAGGAAACCAGAATGGCTCACAAGACAACTTCCTTACAAGTAGAGACCTATTTCCACATTACGTAGAATGTGAAACAATACATTATTGGAATATTTCAATGAGTTATGACCTAAAGTAACATATTTTCTTTCAGTAGAAAATCCTTTAAAGTCAGCTACAAAATGATAACTGTGTACAGTAAATATTTATTGATGACTTTTTTCTGGTTTTGGATGTACGGAGTACTTTCAGTAATTTCTGGGGATTAGACTTTTCATGATAAGTCAGACTGCATTTTTGTAGGAATATCTTAATTCAGTCTAAATTATGTCTACATAGGAAAACATGTTTTGTGAAACTAGATGATCTGAAGTGAAATATTACATAGTAATTTTCATTTTCATACTAGTATTAACAAGCATTCCTTCTGCCAAATAAAATATTAGTGCAAAATGGCACTAAATATGTTTTAAAAGATGAGAAAAACACAAACATGTACCCTTTCTTTATCCAGCTGCCATCTATGTGAAGTAGAGAGCAGTCAGCATTCAATAGAATACTGTTGGATACAAAGAACTTTAATCATGGGTACATTATGAGTGTACAGAAAATATGGGGAATAAATAAAAAGACAGTACCAGGAAAAAGAAAGACAGAATCAAAGAAAGAATGAAAGAGTTGTATGACAGTTTAAGATGAGGAAAACAAATAATGAGTTTTATAGATGCAGCAGTTATATTTTATAGTCTGCGTGTTTTTAGGCTGCAAAGAGTGTTAGTATTATCAAAACATTTTCTTTAGAAGCCAACATGCTCTGTATAAGGCATCTGTAACTTAGGGCTACGCCTTTAATTCTGAGGAAAAAACACAGAAGCAGAAAAAGGAAGAAGGATATGAAATCAGAACAAACAAGACATACAAGGTAAGGAAAAGGTACAGGTTAGTAAAGGCACTTAAAAAAGAAAATTCACTGCAGATTTTGTAGCAATCCAAAAAGGACAGGGTGAGGCATGAAACCAAACAGGGACAGTGCTGGCTCAGAAGCTGAAAAGAAATAGGAAGAACATAAATGAGTTTTAATAGAATTACAAAGACGATTTAGAGACAAAAAATCAATGTATTGTACTTCATTAAATCTTAATCCACTCTATACACAGAACTCATTTCAGACATTTAGCTGACATTCAGAATCACACCAGTCATCTTGACAACTGAATCACTGAATGTGACAAGCACATCATGTACAAATATCTCACAACAGCAATGAAGCAAAACCAAGCATAGCTCTACATTTTTATAAGACCTGTTCCCACTAACACATGCATATGTCCATTCACACAAATGCAGTGAATCATGGGTAACTAGTTGTCAGAGTATATTTGGCCCTTAACAGCAAGGGCACATAATGAGCACTTCATATCAACTATAAAATTAGTTTACATTTAATTGTTATATAAGTAAACACACACACACACACACACACACACACACACACACACACACACACACACACACACACACACATAGCTAGCTATCTAAAATACACACACACACACACACATACATATATATATATATATATATATATATATATATATATATAATGTCGACATGCAAAATAAAGATACAAAAATGTACGCTGATGTTGACATGCAATTGTGCATGAGCTGAGAAAGAGCCCCAGTGCATGGAAAATGTAAAGATAAAATAAAAACATTGTATTTTTGCAGGTGGCAAGTCCCTGCACAGCCCATGAAACAGCATATTCCCCACCCCTGGAAACTGTGTGATCTTGGACACCTGTCAACCAGTTGCTTAGCTGATCATAAATAGTCAAGTAAACAGCTGTCGACCAAACACATACTTGACCTTTTGCAGAAACCGCTACACATATACATATATATACGCATGTGTGTGTGTGTGTGTGTGTATGTATGTATGTATGTATGCATGTATGTATGTATGTGCGCGCGTGCTCATGCATAAGTATGCACATACATATTTATATGCAGCACAATAATGAAGAAGAGAGGCCCACACCAGCCACTTGTCACTGTAAAATGTTAACAATGATAAATGTAAGCAGCACCAAGTAGTACCTTAAGGGTGTAGAGCAAACAGCAACTCAACATGTCAATGGGATAGCAAAAAAAGGAAAATAAGTCACAATGTCTGGTACTTCAGCACACAAACTTAAAGTCGTGACCTGTTATTGTCTGGTAGTGCAACACACAGACTTTAGGCCATGGCCTGTTATTGTCTGGTAGAGCAGTACACAAACTTAAGGATGCGACCTGTTGTTGTCTGGTAGAGCAGTACACAAACTTAAGGATGCGACCTGTTGTTGTCTGGTAGAGCAGTACACAAACTTAAGGATGCGACCTGTTGTTGTCTGCTGTTATTGTCTGGTAGAGCAGTACACAAACTTAAGGATGCGACCTGTTGTTGTCTGGTAGAGCAGTACACAAACTTAAGGATGCGACCTGTTATTGTCTGGTAGTGCAACACACAGACTTTAGGCCATGGCCTGTTATTGTCTGGTAGAGCAGTACACAAACTTAAGGATGCGACCTGTTGTTGTCTGGTAGAGCAGTACACAAACTTAAGGATGCGACCTGTTATTGTCTGGTAGTGCAACACACAGACTTTAGGCCATGGCCTGTTATTGTCTGGTAGAGCAGTACACAAACTTAAGGATGCGACCTGTTGTTGTCTGGTAGAGCAGTACACAAACTTAAGGATGCGACCTGTTGTTGTCTGGTAGTGCAACACACAGACTTTAGGCCATGGCCTGTTATTGTCTGGTAGAGCAGTACACAAACTTAAGGATGCGACCTGTTGTTGTCTGGTAGTGCAACACACAGACTTTAGGCCATGGCCTGTTATTGTCTGGTAGAGCAGTACACAAACTTAAGGATGCGACCTGTTGTTGTCTGGTAGTGCAACACACAGACTTTAGGCCATGGCCTGTTATTGTCTGGTAGAGCAGTACACAAACTTAAGGATGCGACCTGTTGTTGTCTGGTAGAGCAGTACACAAACTTAAGGATGCGACCTGTTGTTGTCTGATTGTGCAGCACACAGAATTATGGTCATGACTTGTTATTATCTGGTAGTGCAGCACACAGATTAAAGGTTGTAAACTCTTATTGTCGAATAGTGCAGCACTGTCTGGTAGTACAGCACACAGACTTAAGGTCATGACCTGTCATTGTCTGGTAGTGCAGTACACAGAAGTAAGGCCATGAACTGCTATCGTCTGTAGTTCAGCACACAGAGTTAAGGCTGTGCCCTGGTATTGTCTGGTAGTGCAGCACACAGACTTAAGGGCATGAACTTCTATTGTCTGTAGTGCAGCACGTAGACTTTAGGCCATTACCTGTTATTGTCTGTAGTGCACTGCACAAAATTAAGGCTCTGTTATAATTTTAATTCCATAGCTGTGGATTTAACACCCTTAATCTACACTTAAACCTATAAACCTTTAACTTGGTCCCTTAACAGGACCAAAGAATCAGGGTAATCTCTAAAAAAGATACTTACAGCTAGTGATTTTTCTAGGAAAATAAACAAACCACTAGTTTTGCAAAAAAATAGTGTAGCACCTAAAAAAGTAAAAATTGTACAGTGAAAGTATTTATACATTCAAAAGCAAAAATGTCAGATGCATTCATCATGTGCAGCATAATCTGTTGGAGTTAAAATATTAAAAAAAATGCACGCATATGGCTGCTTATCTGAAACGGTAATGGTTCATCCAGTTTAATGAATGAACATAAGGGCACACCACGGAAGAAAAGATCAATCATAGTGATGTACATTAAGGGTCATTTGCACTGTTTCTTGCTGCCTCCAAAACTGAAAAAAAAACAAGCAATGAATAAGTGTTAAATCTGTCAGTTCTAGACGCATACTGAAAGAAAGAAATCAGGAACATTTAACTGAATTCAAGTCACAAGGAGATATTTTGACATGACTAACACTTCCTGATCTTGCTTGCACTGGTAGCATTGATGGATAAAGTGCAGATTATGGCACTGTCAATCCAAGTTCATATAATGGTTCAGGGCATGACAGTACAGGCAGGGGAGAATGAGGAAGCTCATTCTCATAGGCTGGGTGCACATCCTTGAATGTACTTTCATGCTTGTTTGCTGATGAAGTCTGAAGGCATGTAGTGGGCATTGTCCTCTGTGGGCAGAGCTGTGGTTAACTCACCACAGAAGTAGGAAAATATGCCAGATTGCTCAAAGTGTGCCTTTCCGTGGGACATAACTGATCTGTTGCTGGGAAGTGGGTATGACTTTAGGAACAAAAACACTCCTCAGCAGCAGTGTGACACTGCCTCAGGATATATCCTCAGCAGCTCTGAGCAGGGATCAGAGTTAGTCCAGGGAAGGCCAATTGGGTTCAGTATACCAAATGAATGAGGAGAGACCCAGGGAGCAGATGATGTTCAGCTGAAGGAAGCTAAGAATGCCCCCCCCCAAAAAAAAAAAAAGAAATAATGTACCCTAGACTTGGAATTAAATCTGAAATCCTAGCAAAATGACAGTACTGCCTTTAAAGTCCCCCCACACCCTCAAACAAGAAAGATAATCAGTGGTGTTTCCACTGAAACAAAGATATAGTGAACTGAACAAGCATGGTCATCCACTTTAAATGCAAGTAAAATAGTGGAGATTTAGAATCCTGTAATTAGGCCACACAGATACATTTGATGATAAGTACAAAGAAATGATATTTAAGATTCTGACTCTCCTTTTACATTAGGTGGATTATGGGACCACACTGTGGTGATATTTCTGCCCAGGCCACTAGTAACTAAAAACTAACTAACATTAGTGTTCCACCCAGCACAGATGCTTATTCTCTTTAGCAATGTATCTTTTACAAGTCAGCAGTTTAGCACCAAGCAAATGACAGGCACCATGTAATGTTGCACTTCAAATACTTGGATTTATAGCCCCCTAAACTATATCATGCTCCTGCCAACTATCCCACTGTGGAAAGTGTTCATTTGGACAGGTGAATAAGATGAAATATAAGACAAAATTGATTCCAAAATGTCTCCACAGTTCATAAAATGTGTGCATCTGTTAAGAGGTGTTGAAAGTATAATACAAAATGATACTAATAAATGCAGTGCAAGCCATGAAAAAGTTAGGGTGCTGTCTTATCTGACTCATGTTTTCATAGTTTCTTTGCTATTACAATGTGACAGTCTAAAGGAATATGTCAGAAACTGTTACAGCTGAGAAGGAACTTTTGGGGTTTAAGGAAACAAGTCCTAATGTCAGAATTACATTGAAAGTAATTAGCCAAAGTGTTTGATATATATATAGTTATTGATGTTGTGTTCTCCCTCTTACATTATTTATTGTTTTGTTGAATTATTTACCTCCCTGACAGCAGTTCATTCACACTTGATTTTATACAAAAAAATTAACAAATAACATTTAATAAAACTTTATTTCAGGGAGTATTTCACTCATTGCTGAAGGTAATTAGCTGCAGGTAACTTACAGGTAAGAATTGTTGACTGAAGTAGTAAGTAATATAGACACCGCATTGGGAATCTACTGATGCAATGGCCTCTGCAATACAGTTTGCTGGCTTGTACCTATAAACACATACATTTGTTCTTATGATAATGTTTGCATGTGCCTGTTTAAGATTCCTTTCATTAACACTAAGGGCTAAAGGTGTCAAACTAACATTTGAGAAATTAAATTTTTCAGTGCTTAAATTAATTGCACAGGAGAACAATGCATGTGAGGTGTTACGGTGATTTTGTTAAGGTGATTTTATTTGTGACCTTCTCATAAAGGCATAAGAGTACTGGCTATGTCATCACTCTTACGGCATCACTGCAACGTAGTACATTGCCCATCAGGTGGGTATACCCATTGTCTGTGTGACTCAAGGAAGTTAAGTCCCAATTTTAAATACCACCTACAAAGCTAGTAGTCTTTTGTCAAAGGGAGGAAAGGGCAGGAGCTTGTGTGAAATGAAAAAGTGTTTCAGGATTATAGCATGTGAGTTAGCATAGACTGACAATATGGCCAGAGTAAAAGTTAATGGCAAAACAAAACAGACTTTTCACTGAGGTTGCCATATCTGTGGAGAAAGTATACAGAATTGGCACTGAACAGCAAAAACATACATTTAGTCTTCTGGTTCAAGAAATCATTACAGAATGGCATTGTTCATAATGCTGCAAATTAGGTCACATTTGAGGACTTAACCATTCAGTGCTGGTAACAGTACACAGGCAGACACAGCAATCACCTCCAACTGACAATTTTACTATTTGTAATATAAGGAAGACTAGTGATGAGGATTAAGAAATGTGGTCATGATATCTGATAACAGAACTGCTATCCACTACAGAACTATACATGTAACGAAAGAATTGGGTATCTTAACCCACTGTCTGTAGTCAAGAGCAAATCATTTCACCAGGATGATCATAAACTTAGGTTGGTCACACAGAAAGTTGTATTATACAGGTAGAGCTTTATGAAAGAAGTTAGGATAAGACAAGCTACTGATAGCAGTTTTTAAGGGATTGCAGATAATGCTTATAATAAATAAGCAGAGAGAGACAGAAAGAGAGAACAATAACTCTGTGTGTGACAAAGAGGGAAATTATATTAAATAACCACAGACATATTAAAACATTCACTTTTCTAAACCACATATGATAGCAGTTACAGACTTGCAACTCTCTGTCATCTGATATGATACAAACTAGCGTGGAGTTTGGCACTATATTCCATAACTCTTTATGTAAGCAGTTCTTGGTCACATATTCTGCAATGTCGATAACTGTGAGGAATACAAGGGGTCTGGACCACTCCTCATATCATTTCTGAGGATAATACGGCCGGGGAAAACAAAGACAATGTGAACAAAACTATATTAAAAGAAGGAAGGTGAAGTAGGTCATCCAATCTGAGATGATGTTAAAACAAGTCAAGATAAGCATGACTTCTAATACACCTCCTGTACTGATATCTCCCAAATGATTCATCCTTTCCATATGTCTGCCTTATCCATGTAGCCTGGTAACACCCTTCATACACACACTTCTTTGGTGAAAAATTATGTAAAATATTCACTCAAAATTCTTACCTGGCCTTTTGTTTCTATTCAACCTTCCCGAGCTACTTCTACAATCTCATTTCCCCCATGTATCTGAAAAAGAAGTTTGTTCTGTCCTAATGACTTCCACTAACAATCTTCCGTTTCCCATTCATACTTTCTAATTCCTATTGTTTGCAAACTTTGAGATTCTACACACTGTTTTCAATGGCTCCCAACTTGTTCCTACATTCACAGTATCTTTTGTTTTCCCTTTTCAGTATTCTGATCTTGGTAACACATAGACAGGCATTCTCTTTCTTTAAAATATGTCACACTTTTGATCTCCTTGGTTCATTCTATCAGCAGAATGCCCAGTCGTGTGTTTCCCATAGTTCTACTACCCTTGTCCGTTGTCATCATTCCACACAGTACTCTTTTTAGTTCATCTCACCTGTTTTCCACAGCAAGTATAACCATATTGCTGCATAATCAATATCAGCAAAAATAGCCCTGAGCTCTGACCTTCAATGCACCATGTTCAACACATACACACATAGACACACGTGCACATGTACACACATACACACACAGTAGTAAATAAAGACTCCCATTTGAGCTTTCAATTAACCTTGGGTGCAAAAAAAGTCCATTTGAATGTGAATTTGGTGACTGATAGATGATGCAGAATTTGTATTACTTTGTGCATGTCATCACTATAACTGTTACTTAATTTAGTTTGTCCACCTTTCTCCTGATATTCTGTTTGTTCTTTCTTTTTTACATCTCTCCATCTCCTCACCTTCAGTCTCTTCCCTTTGACACACTGCCATGTTCCTTCATTCTTCCTTCTCTATCCTGTCTTTCCTGGCTATCCTTTCATCTGGTATCCTTATGTCACAACCCATTTATTTGTTGGAACATATTTCTTTTACCCATGTGGATCGGTTGCATTCCCTCCTCTGACTCAGTCATCTTCCTATTTTAAATTTTTGGCATTACTGAGCACCACTCTAACTCCATTTCTGCTAATTTACTATGTTTTGTTCCCATACAACACCTATCCTACCTATTGCTATCTACACCTGTGAACTTAAGCTGCTGCATTATTTCATCCCTTGTTCTATTTTGTACTTTTTCCATTTTATTCTGTTGCTACACTATTACTCTTTTAGACTTTATATACTCAGCATGTGTTCTACCACCTTCTAGTGCTTACTTTCTTTTCACTGTCTTACATCTCCTAAGGGTCACCAGTTCTTGACTTTGGCTTGATTCTTTCAAGTCTTGCCTATCTTCTCTTTGTCAGTCAGACCATGCCTCTACCTTCTGCTCTTCTTCTGATTTATTCTACATCTTACTTATTTTGTTCCATTACTCTTTCAGCTCATTTTGCTACTTTGTTTGAAGTCCCCGCCTCTGTTACATAGCACTATCGTGACTAAAAGGAGGCATGTACTTAATAAACAGCCCTTCAGCCTTCCATGTTCTTCCCTACTGAAACATTCTCCCACTGATTACCCCAGCTCCCAAGCCTGCAATTAAAATGAAAAACATTTCTTTCCCAAACTACTGACCATTGACATTACAAACATGTTTAAAAGTGCTGCTATACTTTCTAAACTCCAGCAAAGTGTGTGAGATTAGGGCTTAAATGTTGATAGCAGTCAACCACGTCATAAAGGATAACTCATTGAAAGAATTTAGTCATTGACTAAACAGCTAAGTGACACACCATCCCACTGAATATTCATAGACATGCTCATACGACCACCTGTACACACAAACTAGTCCGCACACCATCAAACAATAAACCAATAAACTACACTAACATATTTTATCCATATAACCTAAAAACACAAAACATAACACACACACACACACACACACACACACACACACACACACACACACACACACACACGCTTCTAACATAGGAGGAAAGCTTCTCTCACCTCCCACAATGACTGCTCCCCAAAAACGTATATAAATAACTTAGTCATTATACTCTTCACTGAGTAATTGCCTCTTAATCTGACTACTTATTATCACTCATTTCAAATCACACATACAAAAACCCAGAGACAAGCTACTGTGCATAAGCACATCACTCTTTTAAACCAAGCATCTATCTCATATAGTAAGAAAGAAGCTTGGCCTACAACAGCAATGCTGCACATGGGCAGACTTTCATAGACTATGGATAATCAAACAGTATTTATATCTATGAGAGTGTTACTCTAATGCACAGAATTCAGTGAGCTGGCTGTCAGCTTACAATTATTAAGATAATTACTGTGCCCACTTTCTTCCACTCTACTGCCTCATCTACAGCCCTTTTTTTGGGTCATTAGTTTATGCATGGAGCAATAGATGCAGTAATCTATGTCTCCTTTTGTAACCAACCTTGTCACTACAGGGCTCATTCTAGAAAAGTCGTCTCTTGTCTCCTTCTTACAACACCTAATGCCTCATCAGATTGAATCGCTTACTAGCATTGCCTATCCTTCTGCCCCTTATCTTCATCTACCTACCCCTGTTCCTCCCTCATTGAAATTAGTTCCTTAGGTCCAATCATACTCCTTGACTTCCTCTTCTACTCTTTATCTTTGAATTTACTTGCTCTCATAGGTTCATAGTTAGGTACTAGGCTATCGGCCCAAGGGCCTATGTAAGCCTAGCCAGCAAGGTTCCATGGCTTACTCCACCCAAGAAAGTTATTTTCCTGTAACACTGTCGAGCAGAGACACAGAAGTGATCCCCAGGGTGTATTTCCTATTTCCATCAACTCATCAAGACTTTTATTGAAGAGTGCTAATGAAGAACTTTGCTTAACATAGATGGGTAGCTTGTTTCAGAGTTCTCCCTGAATTTCTATTTTCTTTACTTACTAAACATAACCTTCCATCTTCCTTTTCTCAACAATTCCTTCCTCATCTCAACCTCTTGCTCTGACCATCCTCAGCTTCCTCTGGTTTTGCCTGCCTACCATAACTTACCTCTTCTGTTTTTACATGTATTCTTACTATGGGGCTTCCTTCTCCAAAACAGAGTTTATCTCACCCTTTTCAGTTCCTCCTATTTCCTGTTTCCTTCCTTGCCCTTCTCTTACCTGTCTCTTCTGTACTTCTGTCTGCTACCCTCTTGCCTGTATTCATCTAGCTAGTAACTACAACAGCTTATGTCCCACTACTGACTGACATTCCTTTTTTTGACCAGTTTGATTCTTCATGGCTCCCTGTTATCAGCAAATGATTTCCTCTTCTCGATTCCAAGTCCTTTCTTGTAGTTCCCTAGTCTCCTGCAAAGCCTACGTCCATGTGATGCTCAGAGTTCTCTGAGGCAAACCCATGGACCACATCTCGAATCTTCAATGAAGTTTGACATCCTCCTTTCCTTCATTCGGCCTGTTTGCCCTTTCTTAACTCATCTTTATTATACTCATTCTTTTTCTGCCTACCTGGACTGCAGTTTATTCTAGTCTCTTTTTGTAGCTGTGTTCCTGCACCTCTTAATACACCAAGATTCTTCTCGTCTCTTCTTTCATTGAATCCTTTTTTCCTCTTTTTGTATCATCTTTCCAATTATATGCTCTTTCATCTGTTGACAATTTCAAATAATATTGTCCAGGCTGATCTAAATAAAACTTTCTTTTGCTAACTGTGAGTACCCTATGTTGTTCTGCTCTAATATGTAGAAGGACGAATAGTATCACAAACGTTGAGATGCTCTTCTGTTTATTCAGAATTTCTCTGCCCATATTTCTGCTAGTCATCATATGTTGAGTCCTACTGAATCTCTCAGACCATGCATTAAGTGACACAAAAAAGAAGAAACACCACCAGGGTGAGGTACCTCCAAGCAAAAAGGCAGTCCAAAAGGAAAAAAAGTGTATGGCAGGCACTCCACAACAATAGAAGCAAACCTCTAAATGTTGAAAATCAAACTCTGTACTGCACAAAGTAAGCGCTTTCACGTCTCCAACGCTTCCTCAGACTTTAAGGTTTGCTTCGATTGTTGTGGAGTACCTGCCATTCTCTTTTTTTCCTTTTTGACATGCATTAAGTGAACTGAAGTGAGAAAATATTAAAATATTTCACTTCAACATATATCTGCACTTGGATTTCTCCATTGTGTTCCACTCATTTGAGACATTAAATTTTAGTTCTCTAAATCTGATATATTTGAGCTACAGTTCACCAGAAATTTAATATCAGACAGTTATATTAAAATAAAGTACCACCATTCTGCATAGATCGAGTAATCTAAGCCAAAGAGAATGTAAGACAAAATTAAATTAAAAATAAGACATTAGCTATGATATAGAAAAAAAACCATTGCTCATAGGAATTGTCTGCTGCATGTAGGTCAATTACCATGACAGTGTGAAAATTCAATTCAGAGACAGGTATGGCAGCAATGAATACAGCTTCATTATCAACTTAGAATATGTCTCGGAGTTAAACTTTGGCTAACACTAGTGGTAGCATTCTTCCTAGCTGCCCATGCATCATGCAGACAAAGGCACCCCCAACACCCACAAGTGCACGTGAGCGTACACACACTCAGTCATCAGCAAGTACCCCCACCACCACCATCACAGTCAATCACAGACATAGAAACACCCACCCATTCACCCACATGAATATTCCAAAGCATCCACATCCAGGCTCTCAATGCCCTACCTAACCCCCAAGTTCAACCACTCAGTTGGACAAATAAGTACACGCTCACACATTCAGTAGAGTTCATTCATGTCCTTAGTTGGATAAATAAGTACACACTCACACATTCAGTAGAGTTCATTCATGTCCTTAGAGACATGTACACACATCTGCATACACTAGTACCTCCCAATCCAATGCCTTCTCTGAACTTACCTGCACTGATTTAATTAGATATAATGGATGACTGCTGTCTTTTGACAGTGTTCACTTTTTGCCTAAACCTTTGAAATATTATGGAACCAAGTGATTCTCTGAATTGTTTGGCAGTATAACTTGGGACCTACAGGCATTCCTGGGAGTGTGATCATGACTTATTAGCATTAGCCATTCTATGAAATTGCTACACTAGCATGCACCTCTACCAGTGAGGTTACCTTCTCCACTGAGACCCCTCTATAGTCGGAAACAGTTGGAGTAGGGCAGCCTATAGTCAGAGACAATACGGGTAGAGCAGCCTAAAAATCAGAAAGGATTCCCAGATCATTCCAAACATCAATAACTCTTCCTTGAATAAAACATGGCCTGTAAATACATACTACTTCTGCCTTTATGAATCTTCATAAATTTCAAGTGTGTGTGGGGGGGGTGCTTGTTACAGCTTCCTCCTCATGGTAAGCCTTTCTGAATCCCAGCCATACTATTGCAGGGAGACAATCCCTCTCTGAAGATAAAGTTTGTGTGTTGGCCTGCACTAATGTTAATATTATAGCACTGAAGAGACGTAGCACTGGGGTGGGAATTTTTTCTTTTAAAAACTTCATAGTTTATTTCTACTCCCATTTACAAGAAGAAGCATGGTGTTGTCTTTTGCTAATAGTAGGGTCATTGATCTAAAATAAGCATAATATTTCCTTTTGACAATTGTCTGGTCATGAGCTATACATTCATCATTAAGGGATTTAATGTGTTCAAATGGTAAAGTGATACGTCATATCTGGTACTATATACTACTAGCACTACAAATAATAATAAAAGTAAAAATAATGGTCTTTGGGTACTTTAATGAGGCCTGCTCTGAATGGTTTTGTCTTCCTTCATTTCTACAATTGCAACATCCATTTCTATTTGATCTAATTAGGAATGCTAGAGTTCCCAGATCTGCAACATCCAATTTTCAGAATAGTATCTATTCTAGCAAATGTCCATATAATCAGAATCCCTGATTTTTCATTTCTGACTTTACCTTTACACTTCCTTAACTGTGACAATGGCTTTTCTGCAAGCAGATTTCTGTTTTACTTCCTGATTTATAGAATTCTGACTTGTAATAACATTCTCTTTCATTTTTCATATTCATCTAAAGTCAGAATGCGTCTGTTGTGTAGAAACACATTCAAATTCTTCTTGATTAACACATATGATACAATTTTATGTTTATTTGCTCCGACAGGTATATTTCTGTACACACTCTTTGCACAGGTGATTTTAGCACATGATTGATAACACTCCCTATGTGACCTGCATTGCTAACTTGATATAAGACCCTACTAAGTTGGCAATAAAACAAAGTGAAACATTCTGCTAAAGATGCTGGCTTTATCCTGTAAAGATGAAAACACTGAATATTCTAATTTGCAAAATTATAACTGAATATATTCTGCCTGGCTGTAGATGTAAATGTGTGTGAACATCAGTTGGTTTTGTTATTTTTAGCACTAAGTGTGTACCATCTGTTGTCAAAGTCTGGAATGTCATTCCAAACATCAATAACTCTTCCTTGAATAAAACATGGCCTGTAAATACATACTACTTCTGCCTTTGCAACATTTTCTAATGCTCCACTAGAGGGCAATAATTTTATATACCTAATAAATGGAATGCTACACTGTGACTTATAGGTATTATGTATGAATCTTCATAAATTTCAAGGACATTTTTATTTTGTTCAGGATTGAACAGGGGAGTGGCATTTAGTTAAATAGGATACAGGACATAATTACAGGGTGCATTAACACCACTGTCTAAAATCAGACCCTGATGGATAAATAGCCAGTATCATGAGTAGGAAACATTTCCTTCACTATACACTTTAGTTCCTATTTTAAAAAGGCAATTATGAAATTTGAAAGCACAGTAAATTAATGTGCACATTGCTTAAAATACATATGCATTCTTGACTTGATTTAGCAACTTTGCTAATCAAACTAAATCAAGATATATATTAATTACAGAAAATTGTATGATGAATTGAGAAACATGATGTGTGGATAAAGAGTTTTAATTCATAACAACTGTATAGAATGAGTCAGTTAACAAAAGGGTAAATTGAAAATGATAAAGTCAGTAATACAACTCTGAATTTCCTGTTAGCTTTCAAAATAAATCTTGTGCAGTGCATACTCTAATTCCAGCCTGGTGGGGTTACATCCTTTGTCTTGTCTTATTGTTATTGAGACAGGTTATTAATAAAATGGACAGTGTATCTTTGACATTTTGCCACCTCAACCACACAGCTTGTTCATAGTCTGCTCCTTAAAGATTGTAGTGGGCTTCAGATCCTGAGGAGGCACACATACAGGGACTGTAGGTCTCAGGATGGTGCGACTACTGACTGTAAATGGCTGATTCCTTTTAAGGTCAACATGAAGCAGGAGACAGGTGCTCCTCAACTTTGGATACCCAGGAAATTTATTATTCCATTTAAGGCAAATAAGCAGGACCTGCACCCTATCTGCCAAGGACACATATATAAAATCAGCCCTTGAATACCTCAAATTCTCTTCATCATGTTGACCTTGATTTCACAACAGACAATGATATATGAGAATTGCTGTCATCAATGGGCTGCACCTATAATGGTAGGACTTTACATTGTCCACTGCTCAGACATGAAGAGTGAGGGTATAACAAACCTTTACACAGCTCACCACTTAATAGTTTGGGCTTCCAACTCCTTACAGTTATGTGCTGGTTACAAAAGCAAATTGCAACTAACTTTTTCATTTACTGTCTAACCAATAACATGGGGGTAGACAGTAAATTAAAAAGTTACTATCTAACCAGTAACATGGTGGGTAGATAAAAAATTTAAAAGTTACTATCTGACGAGTAACATGGGGGGTAGATAATAAATGAAAAAGCTACTATCTAACCAGTAACATGGGGGTAGATAGTAAATGAAAAAGTTACTATTTAACCAGTAATATTGGGATAGAGGAAATAAAAATGTTACTATCTAACCAGTAACATGGGGGTAGATAGTAAATGAAAAAAATAGTATCTAACTAGTAACGTGGGGGAAGACAGTAAATGAAAAAGTTATTATCTAACCAGCAACAGTGGTATTTCTACAAGGGTTTATCTACTGCATTACTGATCCACCATCCTTCTCTTCCATCAAATGTATATACCTCATGATAGAGAGTACTTTTTAATTCACCATTAATTTACCATCTACTAGTATAGTGGGATTAAGCCTCAGCAAACAGTCATGTTGGTTCTTTGTGAGTGTAATGCACAATACATTTGGCAATTGTTAATGGATATCCCTGGTACAATTTCTGCAGAATTTAGTTTTGGGACAGCATAATCAGTGGAGTATGAAACACTGAAAAATAGCAGCAACAACTTCAGCTGTATGTTCCCAATATTTTTACAAAACATCAGATAAGCAGAGTTTCATTTGTTTTCTTCATTTTACAGTTAAAACATGCTGTACGGCATGGCAACATTTCAGGCCAGTATAAGGAACAGTATTTTATGGTCAAATACTGAGATCATGTATTTATTCAAATGGTGCCAGACAGCCAATACTTCCTAAAGTGTATCCATAGCACTCTATCTTACCTTTCTTCTCATAAAGCACATTATTTCTTGTTTCCAAAATTGGCATTTTTCCTGCTGTTGTTTTCCATATGAAGTTTCCCCACTCTCAAGTTAGCCCTGATTCTGACCTCAAATATTTTTTTTTTAATGTATTATTAAATATTTTAAAATTATACAAGGAGCAAACAAAACTGGGAGTGGTGATCGAATCTCTAAATGATGTTAACATCCTACAAGAGGATCTTACACAAACAAATAATTGGTGCCAAAGTCACCTTGGTGCCTTAAACTCAAGGCAAAAAAATGTATCATCCCTTTCAGTGAGAACAATGTTCCTACTAACACCACATCAATAGCAATACCCTAAGTACGCACTCAGTAGTGAGAGACCTGGTCACACAGGTTGACAGCAGCCTTACCTTTGATCACCCTGTCTCCACAGTCATAAGAAGGGCGTTCTACATTGCTCATCTCATAAGTAAGGGCATTGCCTCCAGAAAAAAACAAATTATAACCTTGCTGTACTCATCCCTCATCAGGCCAATAAATGAGTACAGCGCTTCTTTTGGTATGTACCTTTTTCAAGCACCTGCAGCAATTGAAGAGACCATAAAGGTTCCTTACAAGGAAAATTCAAGGTCTTCAGTATCTGTCCTATATGGATCATCTGAAATCACTGTCACTTTATTCTCTTTCAGCCAGACTACTCAGAGGTGATCTCTGCCTTGCATATAAGGCAATCTCTTACGCTTCTTTATTGGAAATGCTGCATATCGCAAGGTACAGGGGTTTCTTGATGTAAAGACCTTAACCTCGTATGTGACATTAACAGAACCAGCTAAAGGGACAGATTTGTCTCCCAGAGGTTACCACACCTTTGGAATAGACTCCCACTTCATGTCAAACAGAGCATTTCATTGGCCCTCTTCAAACACAGTCTGGACAATTGGATGGGTAACTGTAAATTCACCCCAGGGGTTCCACCTGTATCCTTCTTGGACAGGAGCAATAGGTGCTGATCATGGAAACAAGGGTAGAACTTGGCTAGGCTTGTAAGGGCCCTAGGGCCATTAGCCTAGTAACTTCCTATGATCCTATGAATATGAAAAAACATGAACACCATTATTTCTAACATCTAAATAAATGTAACATATATGAGATTTATACAGTATATTAACAATTATATTAAATCACAGATCTGACAAGTCAAGACGTAATTGCCTGTCTTTTTACAGGGACTTGTTTTTTTCACCTTCCAGAGTAAAATATTTTATCACCATAAGTAAACATTTCACTGCATCCATTCTAAGTGAATACATAAGGAGGTGTTTACAGCAGTTCGCCGCTCCACTTCAAGTACGAATTTGACCAAGGAAGATAAAATCTGCCTAATTTTTTTGCTCATTCTCAGTCCACCTCTATTCTTAACCTTTTGCCCTACAAGCAGAATTCCCATTTCAATTTAAAAGTCTTTCAGAACATATGTAGCGAGTCAGGAACACCTTTCTTCCATGGACATAAACAGGACATACATCAAGACAGTGCCTTGCATGTCACAGCACCAGGATGCACAGGACATCTACCTACTACTTAGGGAGTGAAGCAGGTTGGAATACAGTACCATCTGTGTAGAATTCATATAGTGTCATCATCATCACCCTCTTTTTTCCCGGTTTCTACATGGGGTTGGGGTATCATGTTAACTGTTGCCATCTCTCTCAATTCAATGCCACACTCCTGTCTTCTTCGACACTCATGTTTGACTGTCGCAGATCTTCTTTCACACAATCTATCCACCACTTTGCTGGATGTCCTCATTTCTTTTTAACTTCTTCCTGTCTGTCCCAAATCTTCTTCATCAGATAGTATTCTGCTTTTCTGCATGTGTGTCTGAATCACCGTAATCTGTTTGCTTTGATCTTTTCTGCAGCTGAAGCTACTTTGGCTTCTGCTGTTATGTCCTCATTTCTTCATCTGTCCCACAGTGTGCATCCTACCACCCTTCTCAGGCACTTCATCTCCATCACCTCTAGCTTCTTCATCTGCTCTGCCTTTACTGCCCAGGTTTCTGTACCATACAGTAGTACTGGTTGCACCTCTGCCTTGTACACCTTACTTTTCAGCTTCTTTGGCATTCTTCTGTCATAGACTACACCTGATACTCTCTGCCAGTTGGCAGCCCCTCTGATTCTAGCTTTGACCTCTTCATTCAGACTTCCATTCTCCTCAACCACCTTTCACAAATGAAGCTATTTACCTGTTCCACTATGTTCCCTTCTATCTCAGTTCTCAGCTTCTTCTGATTTCCCCAATTTGCTGCCATTACCACTGTCTTATCTGTGCTTAGTTCATCCTATGTGCCTTCAGTTTTGCATTCCATTCCCCTATCCTACCTGTAATGCCACATTGTCTGGATACAGTAACTCTGTTGATCTGTCCACTCCAACTGTTTGCTAATATAGTCCATCACCAGTATGAACAGCAGTGGGCTCAGAGCTCAACCCTCTTGTATACCCACTCCCACTGGGAACTCCTCTGTGAGGCTGAACACTGTTTGCACTTGAGTCATTGGTCCTTGTACATTGTTCTACTAATTCTACCAATGTTTCTGGGATCTTGAACCACCACAGTACTGCCCAGATCAGATTTCTTGGGACCTTGTCACATGCTTTCTCCAAGTCTAAGAATGCCCATTTGGACTCTTTCCTCATCTCTAGCTTGTTCTCAACTATCTGTCTCACTGAAAACATCAGGTCAGTTCTGCTGCATTCTGATCTGATTCCGAACTGCTCATCTCCAATCTTACATTCTACTACTCTGTCTATGCATTAATCAGTCACCCTATCCAGAACTTTCATGCAATGTGACAGGAGTTTGATGCCTCTGTACTGCCCACAGTTGTGGATGCCCTCTTTTTTCTTGTATACTGGCATGGGTATGCTTACTCTCCAGTCATCTGGGATATGCCTTTCTCTCCACACTGCTATTAGTACCCTCAGGAGCCATTTCTCCCTATCTCACCCAGCGCCTTTATCATATCTGCTGTGACCTCATCTGAGCCTGCTGCTTTCCCTGCCTTCATCTTCCTTAGTGCTGCTCTTACTTCTTCTGGGGTGGCTCCTCTTCTTATTTCATCATAAGTTGTTTCTGGTGCAGTACCGCTTGTGTGGGGATTTCTTCATTCAGAAGGTGCTGGAAATACTCCTTTCATCTACCTTTGATGTCCTGTGGACTGGTGAGCAGGTTGTTGCTGGCATCCCTTATGAAGGGTGTCTGACTATCTTCTTTATCTTTCTGTCTTTGCCTTGCAACCTGATACATTATCTTTGTACCCCTTACTGAGTCACTTTCCAGAAGCTGGTAGAGTGCCTCTGATGCCCAATTCTTTGCTATTGCAACTCCTTTCTTAGATCTTTGTTAGCCAACTAGAATTTGTTCCTAGCCTGGTTGGTCTTTTCTGTCTCACATTTTTCCTGCACTCCTCCTTTCTTTTGATGACTTCCTGGACTTTTGCATTCCACCACCAGCTTTCCTTATGTACCTTATTTCCATACCTGGTTCGGTCACATATGTTTCCTGTAGTCCTAATACATGCCGTTTTAAGGTGCTGCCATTCTTCTTCAACTCCATCTATTTCTTCCTCTTCTTGGGGTGCTAGAGGCTGAGTAATTACTTGAACTGTTGTTCTTTCTCTCCAGTCAACTTCCAGGTCTTTAGTCTGGTCTCTGTTGATGTTAGAGCCTTTTCTGACCACTGCTTGCAGCTGATTGTGGCAACCAGTGGTTTATGCTGTAGGCCGACTATTTCACTGGGGATGACTTTGCAGTCATGGATTCTACCCCAGTGCCTTTTCCATACTAGGAGGAAGTCTACCTGAGTCGCATGTTGGCTACTCTTGTATATCTTATTGTGACTGTCTCTCTTTCTGAACCACATGTTGGCTACTATCAAGCTATTTGCCAGACAGGAGTCTAGAATGGCTTCTCCTCCTTTATTGCCTCACCCATGTGGACCCAGGCAGTCCTCATATCCTGTTCTGTCTATCCCAATGTGTGCATTCAAGTCAACCATTATCAACACCAATTCACATTGTCCTGCTTTATCCAGTAGGGCCTGCAACTGCTGTCTGAATGCACTCTTTTCCTCACTACCTTAACTCTGCTGTGGGGCATAGGCTGAGATTAGGAATAATGCCCCATCATTACACTGGAGTCAGAATGCCATGAGTCTGGCATTAATTCTGAATATGTCCCTCACTGCCTTCTCTCACCACAATTCCCACACCATTTCTAGCCTGACCCCTACTGAGTAGTAGACTCTGGATCCCAAGCCAAGTGGTTTTGCTGCACTGCCCTTCCATCTTGTCTCTTGAATACATAGAAAGTCTATCCTTCTCCATATCATCATGTCAGCCACTTCCAAGCTGCATCCTGTCAGTAAACCTACATTAAGTGTGGCAATTCTCAGTTCATGTTTGGCAGGTTGATTAGTTTTACATCCAGCTTTCGCTGAACAGAGCTATCCCAGGTAACCCAAGCTGGGAAACTAGACACCGGTCAGCCAATAGCTTATTTACTCAGGGCTGCTGGGCTTTATGGTGGGCACACACTGGCCAGTAGGGGCACATACACCCCTCCCACCATAAGCATTGGTCCTTGGCATAGGTTGGTATAGTCTGGGTCCTCAATCCACTTATCACAGTAACTGCTCATGCCCATTTTGGCAACATTAGTCAACATGACCGAATCACCTAGAGCCATATTTTACACCTTCGAGTGGCTAGCTCTGCCACAGTACACAGACTGTGATCCATATTTTCCTATCTTGAGGATACTACGCACCACAACAGATGCCCAAAGGAGTTGGTCTGTGCAACTCTTTCCCCTATAAGGAACCATGTACAGTCTGTACTGCTGTTCACAGCTCCATTCATTGGTAATTATTTTTTTGAGATGGAAACACTAAGCATGTTTTTCAAAGATGGGAAAAACTCTACATAGACGCAAGGATAACATGCAAAGTCCAAACAGGCATTGGTTGGAGGTCAGGATAAAATTTTGTAACTTGTGAATGGGAAGCAAAAATGTTAACCATTATGCCAACTAGTCTCAGTTACAGAATTCATACAGAGTGATGCAAAATAATAATGTTTTGATGTTTAATGAATAGTGGAAAATAACTTTGATTTTACCAATCCCTACAAGAAAGAAAGAATGAGAAATGCTTTGAATTTTATCTTGTCTTAAAAGTAAAACTATTTTTGGAGTTTTCTTCTTTAACTTTTGTGAGTTTTACTGTATTCTTAACTCTTAAATTGAGTAGCATAGTCTGGATACAGGTTTGCTGCATCCAGAGCTGCAGCTGCACTGTTTTTAACCCTTTGTGAGCTATTCCAGATACAACTTTTCCATTAGTAGCACTTGTGTGATCACCTAGCAGGACTACTGTTAATCCTTCCTCCCTTTACCCTTTTAGCTCTCTATCTGGCCTCTCTCCCTCAGTTTCTGACAAATATGGATGGACAATTTCCTACATTTTTTTCCTGCCAGTCTGGTTGATATGGGCATCCTGAGACAGTGTAGCAACTGCCTCATGTACACAGACAACCCTCTACTACTACCACCTAGGCACACAATTTGTGAGAGATGCAATTACATTAAGAACCTAGAGTTAATGTTCTCTCCCTCACAAGCCAGTATATCTGGCATTGAGAAGGTTCTCAACACAAACACCACACCTCAAAAACCACCCACAGCTATACAACACACACCCACATATGTGGAGGTCCTCAACAAAACCATACCCATACAAAGGAGACCTCTGAGGCAAAAACACATGAAAACTCTACTGTCCACCACACCACACATAGTCCACACATCTGTGTCTCACAGCAACTAAGGCCTAAACATAAACCCAAAATATTAGTCATAGGAGACTCCATTGCGAGATACACAGATGTGCTCTTTACCAGGCTGGATAAGGAGAAAGTCACGGTTAGTTGTTTGTCAGGTGCCAGAATCCACTATATCACCCATGCACTCAAGTCTCTCAACAACAGGTACTGTTATGACTCTGCATAGTCCATGTTGGCGTGCATGACTTGAGATATACCTCCCTGGACTATATGAAGAGAGACATGCTCAAGCTCATTGAACACGTGTCCCAGGCAGGTATGTTCCTAGCCTTAAGTAGCATTCTACCAACATCCATAATGATGCCTCAATACAAACAGAAAATGATTGACTTTAACAATTGGCTTAGTTTCTGGTGTCATTTCAAGGGGATCCAGTACCTAACACCCTGAGAAGACATGATTGACAAACCACGATGCTTTGCCAGAGATGGCCTGCATCTGTCTCCCTTGGGATTCAGGCTCCTGTCTCCCCCGTACTGCCTTTTCTTAGGCAATACCATGAGGTCAAAACTACCAACATGAAAATTTCATCAAAACGTAAATTAAAGGTAATGCTACTAAATGCTAGGAGTCTAAACATGAAACTGCAATCATTGCAAGCATTCTTAACCCTGTAAGATGCCGACATTTGTGCAGTCACAGAAATCTGGTTCAAAGCTGCAGAGAGCACCCCAGCCATACCAGGTTACTCATCCTATCATACATTCAGACTCCAAAGCATGGGCAGCAAAGCAAAAGGAGGTGGAGTTGCAATATATATATATATATATATATATATATATATATATGAAAGACATACACACCTCCCTGCTGGTCAAACAGTATGATGTACAGGAGGCACTCAAGGTGCAGTTAACTATTGACAAGACCCCTTTTCAAATCATAGCTATCTACGGCCCCGACTTTGGCTCAAGATACCCACTCCACCTATCTGGACCTCTTCAAATCGATCAAGATTCAACCCTTTACCCTGATCCTGGGCAACATTAACTATTCATTAGATTGGAACTACTACTCATGCCAAAACATAAATGCACAGAGATTCCTTGATTTCATCAGTGGAAATGCCTTGGACCAGCTGGCCAACACCCCCACAAGAGGTAAAAACATCATGGACGTTTAACCAACACGAGTATCCACTGCAGCATCCATACAGTGTCACCCTCCCTGGTAAGATCCGACAACAAAGCGATCAATTTTGTAGTCACTCCCCCCAGCTAGGGTCAAACAAAAAAAAAATCTCCAAAGCTGATTACAACCTCCTGAGAGAAGGTATAAACAGCTTCACAGGCCCCACTCCCTCCATAGGAACTGGTACATATGTCCAAACCTACACCAAAGTACTATACAAGCATTTATATAACTGCATGGAATCAGGAATACCTGACAGGACAAAATCATCATTCTCAAAGAAGAGCAAACCTGTCTGGTGGACATTTGCAATAATTAAATTCTATAATAAAAGGAAAAAAGAAGGAGCAGGTGCTAATTGGAAGTCATCTCCTTAGCCTGAGCAAACAAATACGAATACTAGTAAAATCCTCCAAAGCAAACTGGCTACATCTACTAAAGACAATCATAAGGCCATCTTCACATATGTCTGCAATCTTAAAGGAAGCACCCAGATCTGCTCAGAACTGGTGGTCAAGGACAAATGCCGTAAATATAGCCAATCTGCTGGCAGACAGGTTCATTGAAAACTTCACCCCTCTGTCCTCCCCATAAGTAAATCAGGGCACTCCCAGCACCTGCCCCCTCCCCTTATCTCTAGGGAGCAAGACATGCAGCCTCAGTGGGACCCAATAACATCCCAGGCTGCATCCTACATGAACTCAGGTAGGAAATTGCAGCACCACTAGGCACCGTATTCAAAAAAAAGCCTGAGTACCAGCTTCATCCCAGCTGAGTGGAAGAAGTCACTGTCATCCCTTTGCACAAAGGTGGAACATCCACCAATCCCCAAAATTATAGACCAATCAGCCTAACTAGTGTGGTCTGTAAGGCCATGGAGTGGATTGTCATGGACCTCATTAACAAGGACATTGGCATTCTCCAAACACTCAGTTCCACATAGTTTGGTTTCATGAAGGGGAGGTCATGCCTGTTAAATTTGGTCGACTTCTTTGAGACAGTCACCAAAGCCATGGATGAGGGGAAGACGGTGCACATCACCTACTTTGACCTGGCCAAAGCCTTCAATACTATTCCCCATTCAGGTATAATAGATAAATTCTTTCAACTAGGCATCAATCCATATGTTACAGGATGGGTAGAATACGGCTCACTGATAGACCCCACCTAGTTAGACTAGGGGAAGCAACCTCAAGTAGTGGATCCGTAATGAGTGGTATACCCCAGGCATCAGTCTTGGAGCATCTGTTGTTTGGGATATACTTTTCTGAGGTGCAGATCAAAACCAAACCAGTGGGCTATGGCTGACCAAGTTTGCAAATGACTGCAAGCTGGGAGCTGTCATCAATTCCCCTAGCGATGTGGACATCCTCCAAGAAGGTCTCACCCAAAAAAATGACTGGTGCTAGAAACATGGCCTCTAACTGAATGCCAAAAAATTTATCATCATCCCCTTTGGGGAGAGTGATGTCCCCAAAAAATTATCACATTAATAACAAGGTCCTAAGCATGCAGTCAGTCGTGAGGGACTTGAAGGCCCAGATTGATAGAAAACTGAGTTTTGACCACCATATTACCTTCATTGTACAGAAAGCTTTCTACATGGACAACCTCATTAGTAAGTGTATCTCATCCAGGGACAAGGTGGTCATACGATCCCTGTATTCTTCCCCTATAAGACCCAATATTGAGTACAATGCCCCTTTTGGCATGTACCTCACAAAGCACATGCAGCAGTTGGAGAGACCACACGGTTTCCTCACCAGGAGAATCCAGAGCCTGAAAATATCTACCGTACACAGATAGGCTAAATGCCCTATCCCTCTACTCAGTCTCATACAGACTCATCCAGAGGTGACCTCTGTCTGGCAAATAAAGCAATCTCAGACCCTGCTGTGATGGGACTGCTGCATATCCACAAGTCAAGCTCTACTCGAATAACCCGCACGAGCGACCTCAACCTAGTTTGTGACATTAATAGGACTTGTTGGCAGGACAGATTTGTGTGCCAGAGACTCTTCCTTCTGTGGAATAGACTCCTGCTCCATATCAAGCAGAGTACCTCATTAACCCTTTTTAAGCACAACCTGGATAACTGAATGGGAACAGAAAATACAGCCCTGGGATTCCAACTGTGTCCCTGCTGGACAGGGGCATCGGGTGCTGACTTGTCAAAATGTGGGCTAAATTCTTGGATAGGCTTGTAAGGGTCTCAGGGCCAATAGCCTAGTAACTTTCTATGATTCTAAATCTTCAGAAAACATTTTCAAAGATGGACTGAACAAAACGCACCAAGCTGGATTTGGATAGCAATAACCATCTAGCATATTTTCCAGTATTTAATATCTCAATCTTTTTTGCACATCATTTTAATTGTGAATCTTTTCAGCCAATTCATAACAACCAGTGAGATAAAAATGGTAAAAAATATATATGGAGTGGTTGACTGGTAAAAAAAAAATGACTGAAATCCACATTTTCAATCAAGCTACAGAAGTGTTTAGTAAATCTGAAACACTAGAGCCCAACTGTAGGCCTCTCATGTCACATCAAGTTACAATTTGATGAAGGTTCTTCCAGATGAAAACAACCTTTTAGACCTTCAACTCAATGAGGCTTTATTTAAAAAGCAGTTTTTGCAAGGGGAAGGTCTCCAACCCCTATATGTATACATGCTAATTCCAAAACCATACAACTTTGGAGAAAACAAAACTCATAAGAAAATAAGGAAATGACTGTTGCTGGAATTTGTGAATCACTGCACACATACACAGCCATCACTGACAGTGCTTTCCCTTGAAAAACATTTACTGGGGTGTTCAATACCAGGAAAATGAACGTGACCTGAGGTAACCTCAGTGACTTAATACTCAATGAGATGTAAGTAAGACTGTTTGCAATACATTACTTGCACACAAGAGTGCACTCATGGATAGAGTTCATTACAATTTAGGTTAATTCCAAAACTAAGTTAATTTCTGTTCATTTGATTGTTGCACACAACATTTTGAATAGGCATGTTTGCAGCAATGAAACCATAATCATTGCTTGGGTTGTTGTAAAGAAGATTAAATAGAGATCTGCGATTTGATAGAAAACAGTGCATCAGTGCATGACATGGAAAAAAATGGTGTCTTCCCCAGTCTAAATAGCAGACGTGGAGAAGGCTAGGTTTGTTGCATCACTTGCTTTGTGATTTTGTGTTTTCGCAAAAGGTTTACAGATTCACTGAACAATTCACAGAGTAAGTACAGCTCTAAGCTTAGAACAAAGTTTAGCAAAGTTCAAAAAATACTGAAAAGTAATATGATACCATCCTCCTAAGAATCTTTTGTCTTAAAAGTGACTAAGCAGAGAATAATGCTTATACTATTAGCAAAATAATGGAAGGGATTAAAATAGCATGAGTGAGTATGGGCATTTCAAAAAGTTTTAAAGTGCTTAAAGCTACTTGTATATCTGACATAATGTTCATTGTCAAGGTGCTATCTTGTTGAACTGTATAACTGTCACTTAATTCAACACTGTGGGAAGAAAAAGCCAGGGAATTGTTATGGCTAGGCTCTAGGGCCAATAGCCTAGTACCGACCTATGAACTTGTTCAAAACTTGTATCTGCCTTTCTGTCCAGGGCATCTCTGAAAATGGTCAGTGGATCAGTACAGCATCCTGGATAACAAAATGCATGTGTTCATCTATCTATTTATCTGTCTGTCTATCCATCTATCTATCTACTTATCTATATAAACAGGCACATGCATGTTTTATTTTTATATATTATTTTATACAACAAAATGATGCACATACGCAATATTTAACAACCTCCTATAAACAATACTGCAATGACTTTGTTGTTCATAACCAGTTCATTTGTCTAACAAATGTAATTCCCAGAATTCACTTTAAGAGCAAAGGTCATAGGATAAATTTCTTGAAATTTATTTCAAGAATACTTGATGAGCTACAGTCATAATCTGTGACCTGACCATAAATCTACATAATAAATGGTCCCTCTTTTAAACCTACAAACAGACGGTTGAGCAGGCACAAGGTAAAAATAGCATTGAGATTAGTAGATGTGAAGAAGGGAAATATAAACAGAGATTCATGTTTTATAAAACAAGTTCCTCCATATATTACATATTGTATAGGTTCATAGGTTCATACCAAGTTATTGATCTGATAGATCTTTTGTACCCTAAACTCAAGACCCCACTTTGTAAGTGCCATTTTACATGAGCAATTATAGACTAATTTCTTCCTCTCTCATTAAGGGTTTGAGGGACCAGACCTGGAGTGAATTTAGGTTTCTTGATCAGTCATCCAGACTGCATTTAAGGAGGGTCAAGGAGAGGCTTTAATTAATAACTAGGCAGAGTCTATTCCATAGGAGCAGGATTCTTTGAGGGGGGTATTTATCTCTCCTGCAGGTCATGTTTATGTAACTATGAAAGTTTTAATTCTTTCAAGTGTTCAAGTGGGTGTTTATGCTTGTTTTTCCCAAATGAAAAGAAAGTCACTTAGGACTGGATAATTTGAGGCTTTGCAGGCAAAGCAAGACAAACGTCCCCCCGCAAACTCCTGCAGGAAACACAGAAGATAAGGTAGTTGGTCTGCATAGTAAATGGAAACCACGCCCTTGATTTTCTACGTGAGGAAGCATTGACGTTTTTTGAGCTGAGTTATATTTTGGACAGGAAAATACAAAAACAGGCATTATATTCTATTATATGTCTCAGCAGAGCAGAGTAATAACTCTCTTTGACCTAGAAAATATACACCTAGAAATTAGCCTAGACAGATAGAAATATTTCCTAATTTTGGTCTAAATTCAATTATCTATTCAATTCTAAACCAGGAATCAGGCCAAGTGGCATACCCTATTTCTCTTAAAAGAAAATCTCAAACTGAGACATCAAAACCAAAAGTCATCTTCTAATGACCATGACATATTCTGACAGAAATCACTCTTTCCCTTTCTAGCAACTCCGCTCTAAAAATAATCGTTAACTCCATCTTTCATCAAACCAACTTTTCAATATTTAAAATATGATCCAAAACATAATTTAAAGAAAGAGGTGGGATATTTTGAAAAGGGAAAGAACAAATTACACAGAACTAAAAAAAGAAAGAAAACATATGTATAATACATAATAATGAAAAAAGGTTAATATGGTTTGTTTTCTTTTCTGTCAAAATATGTTTGCCAATGTCTTAATTGAGAATTTAATAAAGCTATTAAAAACGTACTTATTTTGAATGAATTCAACATTAACCTTCTTAAGCCTAAGAACTATAATATCAGTGAATTCCTAGCTAACCTTAGCATGACTCAGCTAATCCAAGATGTTACCAGGCCAAACTTACACTTTCGAAATCACTCACCTCTGGACCTTGTTATCACTATCAAATGCCTCAGCGATAGAAAATGTCTCCATCCTTCTTCCCAGAAAATGTGATCACTGTCCTATCACTTTCTTCATCATACCCCATCAAGAAACATCCACGCAGACCTGCATTAAGAATAATCAACAGATCCAAAGCCTTAAGGAAAAGCTTTCAATAATTCAAATTTTTTTAGCCTCTAATGACCCTAACAGATTACTTATTTAACAAATCTTCTCATTTCCCTCCAGGACACCTTCTTCTTCATGATCTGCAGCTACCAGAAACTGTATCAAAACAAAAGGGTAACTAAGGAACTCAAAGCACTCTATAAATGTAGGAAGAAATCCTGAAAAACCTAGGAAAAAAGTCCAAAGAAAAATAAAAACACTACAGCTTTCTTCATAATAAAGCTAAAACAGCCACTGTAACTCATTCAATGCAACCAGAAAGCTGTGTAATATAATCAAAAGGAATTCTGGGACCTAGTAATGAAGATAACAGGTCAGCAGACAATCTCCATACAGAGTTCATCCAAACAGTGTCAGAATATCTCACCCCCTTTGTTTTCCTTAAAGGATTACAGTGATTTCTTCCATACTGCTAAATATCACCTTCAAATACAATTTTATTTCATGGCTCTCCTAAGGATACAACCAGATTCAAATTGAAATCACTGAAAACTAATGAAATGAAATACACAGCTGACAAAATACCCATTGATGCCTCATTAGAAGCAGGCAGCTTCCATTACAGTTTCATTCAATTAGCTAAGAAACACATTCTAATACTTTTTAAAAACACCAATAAGCACTAGTATAGTTTACATGTCTCAAAAAAAGCCAATGCCTCACTCTGAAAAATAGACACAGCTTGGCCAGTTGTAAAAACAAATAACCATAGCAATATTAATGATTTCAGACCCATCTCACTCCTCCTCTCCCTTGGGGAAAATCCGAGAAAAACTAATCCAAAATCAACTAGTCAACCATTTAAAAATATACAGAATACTTGCTTGCCAACAACATAGATTTTCAACAGGAAGAATTACCATTATCGCACTATATATTTTTATAGACAATATTATCACAAATAGATATAAAGAATTATTAACAAGTACAATTTCTATGAACCTAGCAAAAGCCATAAACACAAATGGCCACTCTCTTCTACTAAACTCATTTATTTATACCAGTATCAGCCCCCAATAGTCTTTGTGGTCCAAAGATTTTCTGATGAGCAGATATTTTAAAGGACACATTGATGCAACTTACTTTGCTTTTGATCATATCTCCAATGGTGTCCCTCTGTGTTCAATACTATATCATATTCACTCTCTCCCTTTTTGTTAACCCCCTCCAAAAAAAAAACGTCTTTGGGATATCTATCCTTTCCCATTCTTACGTCCCTGTATTACTTTACGCAGACTTCATGGCAATCTACAGGTCTGACCCAACAAATGTAGTTTCAAAAGAGCAACTAAAGCCTGATATGACCTGTATAAGTAACTGGATAACTGCACGCATAACATTCAGCATAAAAAAGAAATAAATAATGCTTTTTCCTGACTCTACAAAATTCTATAAACTTAACAATTCATTGTCCATTTCCTACCACTGGAAACCGTCCAATATGACAGATACCTTGTTATGCAGATAAATCATGCTGTTAACTTTCAGCAACATATCCTGGTTACAAAGGTAGTTAGCAAATTACTCTTCTGGTCCAGATCCGCACTTCATTTATCTAGCTGCTAAAGTTTCAATAGGAAAGCAGTCCTTCTCCTGCAGCTTGATTTTGGTTTCTCACTTGTTGCTCCCATATCATAGAGAAATTGCATTACTTTACAAACTGTTTCTAACAACATTTACCAGTTCATTACCGTTCCCCATCAGAGGGAGCATCACTGCCTCATTCTCTCGAAAACCAAATGGCAGTGCACATCTCAAAAACCCTTCCTGGCTTAGGATGAAAGCTACCCCTTCTTTGCTTTGAGAATTTCAGAATGAGCACTACCTCATTATAACATAAGATCCATCGATCATACAACTCTCCATTTGCACACTCCAAGCTATGCGATTCCATACCCCAAACTTTACCATCTATATAATCACTCATGACCTTAGGAAAATAGAAAACATTTTCTGATAAAACCAATCAAAAGGCAAGGTGGCCCACAGACAATGTCATCACCATCTGCTATAGACCACTGAGAACAATACAGTTTCTACTTCTGCTTCTGCCAAGCAAACCAGCCTGCATCTCAGTAAATCACAGTAATATGACAGTATAACTACTTTTCCCTTTCCCTTAACAACATGTAGTTTATTTTAACCCTCCAATTCTCCTTTCTTAAATTCAAAAATTCACTGACAACCCTCCCCAATCTCTGCTACTACCCAGCCAGGCTCTCAATAGGCCAGAAACACTGCTCCATTCAATTATCAGTTTTCTCAATCAAAGCCACTTCTTCTTAACCTATCCTTTTCACAGTGTTTGTCTGCTATCCTCTCACAGTTTTTGTCTGCTATCCTCTCACAGTGTTTGTTTGCTATCCTCTCACAGTGGTTGTCTCCTATCCTCTCACAGTGTTTGTCTCCTATCTTCTCACAGTATTTGTCTCCTATCCTCTCACAGTGTTTGTCTGCTATCCTCTCACAGTGTGTGTCTTCCATTCACTTGCAGTATTTGTCGCCTATCCTCTCACATTGTTTGTTTCCCACAATGGAAACCCTAGTTCTTGTACGTCATATTTTGTTACCTGACAAGTTCTTTGACAGAGTTTTCATCTTTGTCCTCCTTCACTACCACCACTTTATCCCTCACACATACTGAATTCAAATCTATATTTCCTGCTTCCTATTTATCATTTCTTTTTTCTTATCTCAGTCTGTTAGGATAATCATTTATTCCTATCACCCCATTTTTCTTGATATTCCTATCACAGTGTGTTAGGATAATTATTTATCCCTAACACACTTGCACCAATGCAGTTCTTAGATCAGTACTATATTCATTATGTGGGATATATTCGCAGACTAAGTAATATCTTCCTGTTGTAAAGATGTTTACATCCCTATTCCTATCCTTGTATTTTATAATTCTATAACCTCACTCACCTGTTTGGGATCATATATCATTTCTGTGCTGCCAGTATAAAGTATTGTGTAACTTACTCATTACACATGTTCCAAGGTTCAGACACACTTACTACGCTATAGTTTTTGTGGATCCTAAGAAGCCTAGCCTTACATTTGCATGGCAATGTTTAGCACTTTTGCATGCAAATAACTTTGAAACTGGCCAAACAATTAGATGTTGGTACATTTACATGTTTATCCTATCCATGGGGTATTAACTGTGGGTGAACTTGTGGCTACCTATCCATTTATCCAAAATACATCTGAAATGAGTGAAAAAAACACTTTGCTTTATATAGAGTGGAAGATGGTTCCATAGAAGTGATATTCTCTGTGATACAAACCTATCCCTCCAACACATTCTATTTATTTTGCAAATGAGATTGTGAACCCTTGCGTGTTTTTTTATGATACCATTGGACTTGGTGAATGTGTACCAGGTCTGACAGAATAGGACGGTTGAAGCTCACTACATGAGGCAGAGTTTGCCTCTCAATAGTCTGCAATATAGTGAGAAGAGGGACAAGTCTTTGAGACCATCTGAATAGACAGCATGTGGTTATATAGCTAAATAAAAGATATCTGTACATCCCGGAAATGGTTATAGATTTACACCTAGGTTGTATGCAGACTATGCCACCTGTAATCTTGTTTACTTAGTTCATTGTAACAACTGTACATGTTTCTATATTGGAAAGACCAAATGATCCCTTAGGGGACATGTTTTGGAACATGTTGGATATTAGGAATAAAGACATCACTAGTGCATTACACAGACATATAGCAGCTTTTGGTGATCATACTTTTAGTTTTTTAGTTTTGTAAGTGTTTACTTTTGATTTAAGAGGTGCAGATACTGTCAATATGATTGAGGTGGCTGAAATGAAGTAGATTATTGCCTTTCAGGTACATAGGGCTCCTGGAGTGAAAGGTAGTATACCTTTAAAACCTTTAATGAAAGCATGTAAATTGTCATATGGATTGGATTTAATTATTTTAATTGTTTTCTTATGATATATAATGATGTGTGTTTTTTTTTTATTATTGGTCTTAAGAAGTGCATTGTAGTAGCATGAAAGCGCTTACCAAATAAATGTTTGTTTATATTTATACGACTGTGTTTGATTGGTATATTATTTCTTTGTTCGTGGCTTGCTGTGTTGAATTTAGCAGCCTTTGTTCATAGAGTGGATCTTTTTATTTTCTTTGACTTAATTATTCATGTAGGAACTGTGTTAATTTTTTTGTTTGGATAAGATACAATGGCAGAGAGATTTTTGCTTCTCTGAGTCATTCCAAGTTGTTCTTTTTTTAAGTTTGATCATGTAGGCAGTTTGCAAAAATGTGTCATGAGATAAAAAATAAAGAGAAAAAGTTAGGAAAACTTATGTTTTCTGACATTTATATCCAGATAAAGTCCTCCCTTGAAACTTTTAAAGATATTTATCTAGAATAACTATAAAACATGTCACTGCACCAGAGTTGGAGTAGAACTGGCTAGTAATGCTATACTGCACCAGTATCATTGATGCAAGGGTATATTGTGCTACTTTGCCATATGAAAGTGAATTACAAAATTTATAGACATAATTCCACTTATTAAGTTACCACAGACAATCACATCACATGCCTGCATTTTGTAATGACTGTACCATCAGAAAATAATTTTGCAGCTCACAATATCAACGTTACAAATTTGACCCCCATGGTCCCATAGTAGCACTCAGTCCCAGATCTGCACCCATAGACAGTTTCAATATTTGATGTATTTTGTTGTTGTGGGTTCCATTGCTTGAGGTATAATGGTGTGATCATCTTGAGATCAAGGTCTGTGATGTCACAGTCCACAGTAAATTTTATATTAAACCCGTTACAGTTGTCAGCAAGGTCTTTTGTGAGTTTGGTCTTTCTACATGTCTTTGGTTGTCTAAGTAGAAGGTCAAAATTTTCCCAGCATAAATCCATAAAACATAACTCCATTGACTCTGCAGAAGTGTTTATTGTATATACATAGCTTCTTAAGAGATTATCTGAAATGTTTAGTAATTTCCATATAAAAAATAAATAAAAGAAAAATTAAATATCTGCTTTTGTTCTCTATCATTTATTTCTTCTCCCCATATAATTAATTTACCTATTCTTTCTCACAGAAAGAAACAATGGCTATCACATATGCAGGGTCAGCTATTTTAATATGTGTATCTCCCATGTTCTTGGTATACAGTGATGAAGTAAAATGTTACGCATTTCCATTTTTGTACCTGAAATGTTTATCGCTTCACCCACATGTTATTTTATAGAATTTGCTAAACCCGCATTGAGTGTCCATTCTTGGGCCTTAGCAGGTTCGGTAGGCAAACTCCATCCTCTAGCCACTCCCAAAAAATGAGAGAGATGATTGGCATGGGAAATGTTGATAATGCCTGTAGAATCAGGATCACTGAGATTGCCAACTCTTTTGAAATACTTTCAGGCAACTCAATCACACCTTTCTCTATCTGGCTCCAAAGGAAATCTTTATATGGCGGGCAGGCAGTGAGAAATATAAGGGACAGGAACAGAATATTGTTTTAGCTGCAAACGGAGAGGGAGAAACCCAGTGATCATATGGATTATTATAGCAATGCTGTAGTGCTTAAAATCATGATGGATCCAGCATAAAAGTCATGGAGGGGTGAGATGTTAACATTCAGGGCAGGACGGGGTAAACAAATTAAGGACCAGCAATTTCAAGTAGTTGTAGAGTGGAGTAAAAGAAGGCAAACATCAACATTTTGGGAGCTGTTCAGAATAGGGAAAGAAAGCCATTATCAGTTTAAGAGTCAAGATAATGTCTGATCTCCATAATCAGGAAAGGTTATTATTCATGGGTGTTGTTAAAGTAATGAATGATGGAATTAAGAAAAGGGAATAGGGTGAAGGCATACAAGACTTGTTACAATTCCTAACAGAAGTCATAAATGATAACAATATGAAAAGGGAGTTAAAAAGTAGGGACAATTACAGAAAAAATGAAAAGAGAGTCTGCATGCATAAAAGAATGAGAGGATGTTATAGGTAAACAGATTTTTAAAGCAGCAACAGAAGAAATGCATATGCTCCCTATGGCAGTGCCAAACTCCAGAAAATGTAGACTTTTTGAATGGAAGTGTCTGCATTGTTACTTTAAAGACTGAGTAAGATTCATAAGACATTCCACGTTGCAATTAACAGATGGTGGAGATGTGAAGAGGGAGAAGTAGGGGAAGGGACACACATTTTCTGGAGTTGTATAAAACTACAAGAATTGAATTTAAGAATGCTATGCAAGAGATACTATGCCATATTTGGGAGAAGGAATGTGCACTCTCTCCAGACGTGTTTCTCTTAAATTGGTGGCATGATGTCAGGGATCCAAAATACAGCAAATACCTCCAAGCATTAATAATAATTGTAATGATGAAACAGATGGCAAGGAGATGGAAAAAACAATATAAAACTTACAGTAGTGGAGCTGAACGTTGAAACAGGGTCTTTAGCAGTAGTGAGATTGCAGCAGTAAAAGAAACAGTGAGTAGAGGGTCAATAAGAAATGGAGGCTAAGTCTGATCCACTACTCTGTGCAGTTTTCACATTCTTTTTGAGCACATACATAGAGCCAATGCCATGCAAAGTGCATCAACTTTTTGTTACTTATGGTCATACAACCTCTTTATACCTCAATAAATCAACCTTTCCATCAATTTATGTCTTCAATTCAAGAGACATTACGAAGGAATGAAGCATTGAAGACACTGGTGGGGTATTGCGTGGTATATGAATAATGTGCATGCCAATATCTACATGGGATATATATGCAGATGTTAGTGGTATGTGAATAATGTGCATGCCAATATCTACATGGGATATATATGCAGATGTTAGTGGTATGTGAATAATGTGCATGCCAATGTCTACATGGGATATATATTCAGATGTTAGTGGTATGTGAATAATGTGCATGCCAATATCTACATGGGATATATATGCAGATGTTAGTGGTATGTGAATAATGTGCATGCCAATATCTACATGGGATATATATGCAGATGTTAGTGGTATGTGAATAATGTGCATGTCAATGTCTACATGGGGTATATATATATATATATATATATATATATATATATATGCAGATGTTAAGAGGATGTGATACATTTGTGGTGTATGGGAAAAGGATGTGGAGTTAAGATGGCAAACTTTATGCACATGCCTGTGTATCTGTGGACATTTTGACATGTTGTTTCATGATAACGTCATCATCAATGGAGCAGTAAGTAACACAGTGAATATACTAGCATTCTGTGATGCACAAATTCTGTGGCCAATTAGTTGTGACTCACAGATAATGTACATCTCACTGCAGCAAACATCAGACACAACCAGCCACAAGATCATGTACAGGATCACTGATTTAACTTTGCAATCAATGCAGTCAATAGATGATATCCCCAGCACATCCCACTTTCTTGTGACATAGTGCTTACTGCACACCCCCTGCATGTACATAGGATATGCACATGCCCCAGCACACCTCCATTGTAAGCACCTTACAGGGGCTGTAGGTTTATGCTACTATGTGTACCTGCCTGGAAGGATGACAGCTCACTGTGCCCTACCACGTGATATGATTGACAAATAAATAAATAAAAAAATAAATAAATAAATAAATGTGCATAGAGCAAAGGAAATATAGTTGTCAACATACATACCTTCATCCACATTGTCTGCAGCTTTCTCTCACGAGCAATAAATCAAGATATCATATTTGTGTGAAATAAATCATGCCAGCTAGTATGCAAAAGATATTTAATGTATCAGGAGCAGCTGAAAGATTCTCAAAGTATTATATCCACATTTTACAGCACAAGATGCTGATATATGCTTTAAATAGCTTTAAATAGCTAATTGTACATTAATGTACAACTTCTTGGAAGAAATAAATCCACAAACTTGCTGTAGTTGAGTTTTGGATGATAAAATGCTTTAAAGTTTGATACATGTACATCTATGTGTGTGTGTGTTTTGTGTGTGTGTGTGTGTGTGTTTTGTGTGTGTGTGTGTGTGTGTGTGTGTGTGTGTGTGTGTGTGTGTGTGTGTGCATGTGTATAGATAGATAGATAAATGTATATAAAGAGAGATTTATTTATTTATTTATTACATGCACATGGCTATCACATGTGTGAAACCTTAATTTTGAGCCACAAATGTCCATAAAATAAAAATAGAAAAGATAAAATATTTTGAAACGTCCTGCTAATTTAAGTGTTTTGCCACCTTCTGATATAGAAAGGGACTGAGCAACCCCTAAGCTTCCACAAACTTCATGGTTGATGCACCTTGGTCAGGGGAAGTACTCCAGGGAACCTTAACCTTGGACTTAGGAAATATTCCCCTGCATTAACACTTGACAATTGTGTCAGAATTGCCATTATTGGTCTTGGGAGTTTCTTCATCAGACATGCAGTGTTTATATGCATGCCTAAGCAACATACTGCACGTTGTGTGCAATATTTGACAAGGAGAGGAGACTACCTTTGCCTTTTTAAGCTCAGCAATAAAATCAATGTACCTTAAAACAGCTGTATGACTGTTTTTGTTTTCTACTGTGAAAATCTATGTATGAAGATGAATTTGCAGATGGCAGTAGGCCTGGAGCTTTTGCTTCCTCTCCTTCTGTCTGTGTTTCTAGAAGGACTATGAATGCACTGATAATAATAATATTTTTTATATATTAAAAAATAAATTGCTTCTTCACCACCTGCATTCTGCTGTGGTATGAACAACAACAATCTAGCTATGTAATTTTTAGTTACAACCTCAAATCCATGAGTACACTGCAGATGAGGTAGGTTATTTCATAGCAATATTTTTCTGCTGTCACAAGCAATGGATTCATTTTCATCTTGAGCACTGGGAAGTCTGTTGCCACTGAAATGCACACAAAAGAAGAAAGAGAGAGGTAGAACTCTATTGATGCCTGTCTGTCCTATATAGGATCTCAGATCAATTACAGAGTACAGGCTGAACTCATTCTGTCTCTCAAGTCTAAAATTATGCATCGTCTTGTGGCTGAATGGAGTAAGCTTTATAAATTTAGCCACTGAAATGTTTATGTCTACATATTATTAGCCTCCGTACCAAAGTGAAACAGATTAATAGCATCAATTTATAACACTCTTGCAGAGTATGAACCAGTGAAATGTGTATTTTAATCTCATGGATTCTAATATAAAAAAACTGCCACGTTTAAGCTATTGGTAATCAGAAAATTTTAAATCTGACCGAGAAAAGGTGAATAACTAACAGCACAATGTAGAAATTAACGTTTTCTAATATACAGTTCACCATTTCCTCATGAGGAAGACAAAGGAGATGTACCTCTGACTTGCATCACATGTTTCTGGGTATGAAGGAAAAATCAATACAAAAAACACTGCAATATCTTCAGCAAGAATCAGAAGTCATATTTCAGAAATAAGTATAAGAAACATTTTGCACAAAAGAGTGGAATGGTTTGAACCAAGTTTTCAGCACAGAAGTGATATTTCAATTTCTTATCAATACCCCCACAGCCGATAATAGGTACATATACACATGAGCCTTTACATTCTTATCATTTTGTGAATGATAATATATCACATCTCATGTGACAAACTATTCTTCTTTTTAAACAAAACTGTCTTTATGCTATGCATAACAGATTAAGTAAAACTTACATTCATAAAATGTGCTAAAAATTGACATTGTCTGTATAGTTAAATTTTAAACTGCAATCACCAGTTTGAAGCTTTGAAAACTAACATTTCCTATTTATATATTAATGTAAGCAAATAAATCATGTAGGGCAGTATTACATTTAAATTACAAATTACAACAGATCTAAAATATGACCTCAGAAGACAATGAGAATTATAACACATTAGGTTTTAGGAGTAAACCTCATATTTCAACAAGAGCTATGTGATTTGTTCTGGAAGAACAAGTGTCTACCCTACACAAGACCATAGTGCAATGCAGACAAAGAAACATCCTGTTTGGCAGCAGGCTACAAACCCATAAGCCAAAGTTTAGGTAGAATTTCTATAGTGGCAACATTATTTTACCAACAACTGAGAGACAGGTGAATGGATAACAAATAATGCACAGTGTTATCAACTGATTTAAAAAAAAAACAAAACAAAAACAGAATCAACTATTTTAAGGTACTAGCTTGTCTATAAAAATGCTAATAGTACAGTAGCAATGAAATGTCAGTATGATTACTATAAAACATGCTTGAATGAACATGTATCTTATTTTAAGGCTCATATATTTGCTACAGAAGGCAGACATGAAATAGTACTTGGGATACAAAGGCAACTAAAGGGATGCGTACTGAGTTAGTGTGCACTTGGGATATCTAGCCTAGGCATTGAATTAGAGCTGTGATTCCGGAGGTAGAAAGACTGACACAAATTAAACCCCTTTCTATTTCAAGGTCAAAGCAAGTGTTCTATTTCAAGGAAGAAGCAAATAAGGGTGCACTTATGCAAACAGGAAAGGAAAAAAGTACACATATTAGAAATATTTAGGCTGTGCAAGACCATAAACATAGGCCCAAAAACATATCATCCAGAGAAAGACAGATGAGTTACAATGCAATGACTGTGACAAGCTTTCTCAGTTTGTATGGTAATGTATATTTTATTTAACACAAGAGTGTCAAGTGCATGGAATACCATTCTGAAAGCCGGAATCCAACTCTAAAACTACATAAATGTTAGTAATTATTGGGCTAGTGAGACAAAACTTTAATGATAAGTAGACAAATGCAAGTCTGCTTAACAATGATCAAGTGTGAATGGGTGGCAAGGAAAAATTAGAATTATTGCAGTTTTCTAGGATTAACAAAACATATATTGCAGTTGCACTGCAATATGTTGCTTTTGTGGGGAAAACTGTTGGACTGTTTAGTGAACCTAGTAATACAGTAAACTATTTCTCACTTAAGAATTGGATCGTGTTGAAAAATACTGAGATGACTTGTTGGAGCCCATGGTCTGCTCAGAAGAAGACAAGATGGCTGACTTGAAAGTGGCTCACAAGTGTAGTGATCTAAAATTATGGAGAGGCTATGGTAAGAAAAAAATGTTTGTTTTTACACAGGACTGCTCAACAAGAAAGTTGTGGTTTCAGGGATCTGTTTGCATAAATGCTTAAGAATATGTCTTTGAGGGAAGATGAAGAGAAGGTGAATATTAAGGGAAAGATGGTAAGTGAATGAACGGTGTGGAACAAAGGACCCGTTAATAACACCGATTAATGAGTAAGTGAGCTGCACCAAATTCTTGACATTATGGTAAAGGGTGGTAGTGAGAGGTTGACGAAAGTTAGAAGCTATTTTTCTTGACAGCTTAAATGGGTTTATTTAAATTGAATATCTATGTATACTACACGTTTTGAAGAATGTAAAGTCAGCATATGCACATTGACATTATTATGACAATGGTAAAGACTAAATTAAAGGGAATGAGTGATGCAAGACATTAAATATGAGCAATTGAGGGGAGGTGTATTTTTCATTCATTGGTATTATATTATGGTTTATACTGCTTTCTGTTAGAAATTGCGGTGGTGGTGCTGCAGTAGCATTGTCTCCTCACAGTAAGATGTCCTGTTCGATTCTCAGCTAAAGCATCTTCTGTGTGGAGACATGCGTGAATGGGCGTAACTTCACTGAAGGTTGTGCGTCAGGGCTGGCAACTCGGCACGTAAAAAAATCTACTGCCAATCATTAGCGGACCAGAGTTCCGCTGTGGCGACCCCTAACTGGGAAAAGCCGAAAGACACAACAACAACAACAACTGCTTGCTGTTAGAAACTAGTTAAACTGAATGCAAGTCTATGTCCTTATTTGAAATATTCTGCCTTAAGCTCTCCTTGCTTGTATCCTTTTGATACTGAAGAACTAAAAACTTTGTGAATTAAACCAAAAATGGGTTAATGTAGCTTGGAAAAGCAACAAGTATAGTCCATACGTGCTAAAAGCTCCAAATATTAAACTTAGTATTTGCTAAAATAGACTTAGGATAAAGAAAAAATATGTTTTAAAAGTTCTTCTTAAAACTTCTTTAATTCAATAGCTTTATAAAAAAAACATGGTAGGAGAGCGCTGCTAAATATAATTACAGGTAGCTATGTTTCTAGTATTTATTCGTGATCAAAATCTTTTTTACATCATGAAGGAGGTAAACAAAGTTTTTATTTCATTGGTCAAAAGTCTCAAGCAACGATTTTAATAGTTTGAAAATGGTAAGTCTTGTGATTGGTGGTTCGAATGTATTAAGATAAGTTATAAGTAGCATGTCTGTGCATATGGATATGAATGGTTTGTGCTTGTGGGTAATGGTCTGTCCTGGTTAGAAGTTAAACAGTGATGATATTGTTGAAAATGTTTCGTTAAATTTGATTTTACAAACAGAGTTTCTATATGTATATAAATAGGGGAAAAAACATGACATTGCTGTGTGGACCGGTAGTAATCTTAAGGGAAGCGGGGATTTCTATTAGAAACGGAACAGATGTGCTGGTGTCTGTGGCAGAGGAAATACGGTTTAAAGGTTTGTTTTTTTTTTCAAATGGTTTGTTAAAACTGTTTCTATGTATTTATATTAAACATCATACGGACTGTTGAAGAGAACCTTTTATGAAGGTATCAGGAATGTTTGTTTTTATTTGACAATGGATGAGCTTCATAAACTGGAACATGAATGGCCTGCCTAACCCGACTAAATGGAAAATGAGCATATTTTATTTATTCTTTAATTCCATGGGCTGTAGCTCTCCAGAAAACTCAGTTTAATATGAAAAGCATGCTGCCTTGTTGGAAGGCTATACTGGATCAAAGGGGATGTCTGAACTCTACAAGAGGAGCACAGAGCTAGGATGAAGGGTACTATCATTGGTTGCGAAATCCTGTCCATTGATGGTCAAGAACACTTTGAGAGACAATTGGGGTTGTTGTGTACCAATAAATTGGTTTAATGGGGAACTATTGTAACTTTATTCTGTGCATATATTTGCACCTGGGACCACACAGAGATTATGTAGGGATTAAATGAGGGACCTGATAGTTCTTGTGAAAAGAGTATCACTTTGTGTAAGATGCAAGGAATATAGTAACAAAACCTTGATGAAGCTAGAGTAGATCTTACTGTCACTAGGATAATATGTGAGTCTTTGTGTTAAAGTCATAGGCCTTATGGGTGTGCCACTAGAAAAAAAGCAGAGCATTATTTTTTGTACCTATTTAAAAATATTTGCATGTATATTAATTATATTTCATTCCTATTAAAGAATAAATAGTATATTCATAGTAACACAGCAAAAATGCTAGGTGAGCAGTCTCAGTGACCATAAGAGGCCTAGCAATACACACCTTTAAGTAGGCACTTGCCATCCTTTATTAGTACTTAGTGCCCAATTCCAGGATCAATCAGTACTGTACATGACAACATTGGTATATATTTACAGCTACCCTTCCAGTCATCAAGACTATCCTTAAAGACAGCCAAAGTAGCACTTTGCATGACCTGCAGTGGGATCTTATTCCAGAGGTTGGGAGGACAATGAATTAGAAAGGTATACCTCTAGTGAGTTTTGTTTATTTACTTGTACAGGTATTGAAGAGCAACTAAGTTTGTGAAGAAATAAGATATCAAATTGGACTTGGTCTTTCATGGCTCAAAAGGTTAGATAAAAAGAGTTGTTGTACTCAATCAGAGGGGTGCAGGGATTTAAGTCTTGTAGTTATTTATTTACCACTGACTACAGCACACAAATTCATTCATCATCCAGAAATATGCCCTACACTACAAGACGTATTACTACCCAACTGTCCACCAAGGGATCTCCATTCTAGTAACAAATTCTTATTACTTACAAATAAGTCAAATAATGTTGCAGGAGACTGGCTTTACTCCCAATATGCTGCTAAACTCGGGATAGAATCCCCATGTAAATAAAACTCTCCAACAAAGTCAGCAGTTTTAAACACCAATCCTGGTCCTGTACATGCTCATCACAGAGTTTAAAATGTTTCAGTGTAAAATAGTATCCAAGTACTAAACATAATATTCTCTGCTTACTGAATTGACAAAAAATGTTCATACACAACTGCTGCCTGTACAATCCAAGAAGATGCATGTGAGTTTCTCAGTAGTAACTTCCACCTCTGTGAAATCTTAGAATGTATAAATGTAACTACTGTTTGTGTATAAATGTAAATAGAAATGTAACTACTCTGTGTTTGACTGAAATTAAGTATAATGCAATGTAAGCAAATGGCGATTTTCTCCCCAGGCCTCTGCTGAAAATGGATATTACCCAGTCAGAGTTTCTTAGTAAACAAAGACAAATAAATGAATTATTATTAGGCTGAAACTCATCAGGGCCTCTCCAGTTTTGTGATATGCTTAGATTACTACATACCAAAGAGGGCACTGTATTCAACCATAGGTCTTTTAAGGGAAGAGTAAGGCGGTAAGAGCATGTCAGTGGATCTGGAAGATATTACCCTGGAAAGTAACTGGGCAAGACAGCAGGATTTCCAGACTGTGGTGGAAACATGATAATCAAATCATAATGAGTTCTTCATATAAGTATTAAGGTATTTTATGACTGAATCTGTTTGAAGAAGAATGCACATATAATATGTGAGGTGGCAACAGCTTCTTTGCTGAATGCTACTATGTTGAACTGTTTTACATTTAGCTTGAGACCATTTTTAGCACACCAGATATCTGCATATTGTGACCTTTAGGAGTATTTTAGTATCATGAATGAGTGGATAACAGTGTCCTATTTGTAGTCATGAACAAACCTGGTTAACCACACTTGAGGGATATTGGCTTTGATGTCTGAAAAATACATGACAAACAGCACACAGCTAGGAACTCATCCCTGTGATACTCCAGTTGTTAAAATTTTACTTTCATAGAGCGTACTAACAACTTTTACTACCTGAGATCCATAGGATAGGTAGTTTACAATATGATAGACAATGCTAAGGTTTACATTTGTCTAAGTTTTCAATAGTACCAGCATATGGGTAGTGTCAAAAGCCTTAGGCAGGTCAAAATAAGAATTGTGCACAGAGTGAACATTGTCAACAGCCTCTGTAACCTTTTCAAAGAAATTTACAAGGCTTACTGTTCAGGACCTGCCCTTCACAAAAGCAAAATGATTAGATAAGATAATTTACTTAATCCTGCAGAAATGAGTTCTGCTATGATAAGTTCTATGGCTCTGCATAAAAGGCTTGTGAGACTGACAGACCTAAATGGCATGTGTCTGAAGAAGGGCTACCTTTGTGCATAGCAGTCACAGTCACTGCTGTCCAGGCATCAACCACAAACTCTGTGGGTTAGTCGAGTTTGGACAGTACACGCAGAGGCTCAGATAGTACATACTCGATGCTAATGAGAATGTAGCCTGCTATGCTGTCTGCCCTCTTATATAAACATTAATTTTAGCCTTTGACAGAGGTACAATGACTTGTTCTGAGAATATTACAGGGGAAACTAAATGTTCTTGTATTGTGGGTAAGACAATGTGGGAAGGTGGGGTTAAGTAGCTAGCATTACTTTTTTTCTTCTACTTTACTGCTATATCCTTGGGTTAGGAACACTATGGCTGAGCTCAGTAAGTGTTGAATCTTATTCCTTTATTTCCTGATAAAATTAAAGAAAGAGCTATAGTTTCCTTTGGCATCTGCAGCAATGTAAATTCATTCTCTGATTTACATTTTTAATAGTACTTAAATTCTTTGCTGGCATATTTTAGTGTAATCTTGATATAGGGGAATGGGGATTTATTACAATTTTCATTATTTTACTTATGATACATAGTTTATTAATACAGGATCTCTACCTTAGGGGGTTACTCCTGAATTTAACAGTATATTTAGGGTAGGTGGCTACAGACTTGTCCATGCAGTTATGCAGTTGCTGTTAAAACTTGGAGGTAAAAGTAACAGCCCTCACAAACGGGTTCATTCACGGGGGATGTTGAAAGTTTTGCAGAAGTCTTCTACACGTTCTACAAGTTGAAGCAGATTTTCCCTGGAAAAATCCCTAAATATGGTTTAATTTGGTGGTGTGATGCTACCCTTTCTGCTGAATGACAAGGTAACTGATTTCTGGACAGATTTAACCAAGGATAGGGAGATGTGTGTTAGGATAGTGGCAGGTAGTTTTGAAATTTGCTCCAGTGCATTTGTATTAACAAAGTCCAGAAAACACTTAGATTATCCATTTTAAGAGCTGTAACTGTGTCAGTCAACACTTGGGTAAATTAAGTCCCCTAGCATGATGGTGTGTTGTTTGCTATTTACCTCTTTAATGGTATTAAGGTAATCTCCATGCTCTTTGGGGTGATTTATAGATAACAATGAAGGAATAATCCGAGTTGTTAAGAATGATCTGCATCTGAAGGAGCTCTAAGTTAGGATTCTGGGTAATTGGACATGATACAATGGTATTTCTAACAAATACAGATACCCCCTTGTTGTTGCCCAAGCAACTCAAGGTATGATGTGCGATAAAGCCTGGCATAGGAGTGTCATCATTATAGTGAAACCATGTCTCAGTAACTTCACAGATATGCCTGTGCTCAAATTGCAAGAGGGCCTCAAGTTCTGGCATCTTTCTGTTTAGACACATAGCAATGAATAGTGCCAGCATGATGTTGCCTGAAGTTAGGTTTGAGTTTGCTATATACAAATGACTGGCAAGAAGACTCTGCCTAAAATGGCACTATAAGGGCACCAAAGGCTTTAGCTAGTATGTGTAAGCCCTAGTATGAAATGTGTAAGCTATCCTTGACAAAACAGGATGTCTTATCTACCATTTCATCCCAGCCTGACACATACTGCATCCCCTTAGAATGATGCCAAATACTTAGCCAATTAAATATCTTGTCTTGGTATCTAGACATAATTCTTCTTGAAGGCAAGTTACCACTCAGTACTATGCATTTCCTGACACTAATTCATTTACAGTAAGTTCCATCATGTGCCTTTGCATGTCAGTCTGTGTCCAGCACCTCAGGTCATTCAATTTCACATGACCACCACTGGGTCATAGTCATAGTGTCTAGATTAAGAGATTGTATGGCCCTTGTGACAACATGGATCCTGGCATGAGACACACAGCTTGCAATCACCTTTTTTCTTGTTCAGTTTGGTGAGTGTGGTGCCTGTATGCCTAAAATCATACATGACTAAAACATTTCTTTGTGTGACAGCACACTTAGTGGCCTTACATTCTTTACAGGTGACGTTTAGGTGATCAGTGTAAAATTCCAATATGTGGGAATAAAGAAGGAGAAGGCATTGCCTGGTGTGCTGAAGGATGAGATCTTTTAGAGTATTTTCTATGACAGTTTGGATGGCGCAGTGGTACAGCGGTGGCGTTGTTGCCTCACAGCCAGAGGTTCTCTGGTTCAATTCTTGGCTGGGGTGCCTTCTGTGTGGAGTCTGCATGTCCTCCCTGCGTTCTTGTGAGTTTCCTCCAGGTACTCCAGTTTTCTCCCACATTACAAAGATATGCATCTGCAGCATTTCTCCCCAGGTCTCTGCTGAAAATTGGCTTTATTCCAAGTCGGGCTTTGCCAGTAAACAAATGTTAAATAAAATAAATTTGGCATTTTTTTTTTCTTCACAGCCTCAGCATAAGTTGTAGGCTTAGTTTTGTGTTGTGGATGGCTGATGCTTAACAACAGTAAGCTGAAGCAAAAGGTTTGCCTCAATGTTTTGTACTTTGCTGGTTGTGTTATCAGTTGGTAGAAGCATTGAACAGTTGGCAAGCATTAGGCAGTTGCTACACTGCATTAGAATGCCTAGTACAATCAGACTGGCAGCAGATGGCAGGACCTTGTTGCATACAAGTGGAGGACAACGGCTAGTCATTCGATTCAAGGGCTGAAGGAAGATTCTTACAGAAGACGTTGACTATTTATGGATAAAGTATTTAGGGTGATACTCTGAAATTAGGCTAGATGGTAGCTAATCTAGCAGCACTTAGTGCTAAGACAGAAATAAGTTTGCCAAGAATAACAAACAGTGCTGATTTGCCTATTGGCTACTCTCTGGCTACTACTAATGCTGGTTTTAACACAGGATAATTCAGCTAGAAATCAGCATCCCTTTGCTTATTCTCCAATCAGAAGCAACAGTAGCACTAATCCTAAAATGATTCCTGAGTAGCAGATGACAGGCTCATTGGTGATGAGCAGTCTTGCCCTAAATGCTGAATAGGTCTGTAGGCTTGTTGTAGCCTTCTCCTTTTATCTAACCCGGATAACACTTGCAGCAGCAGACCTAAGCTGCTCAGTGTTCCAAATCCAGACTAGTCAAGGAAGTCCCATACATGCTGCCCAATGAGAGACGGTCAAGAATGACTGTTGCAACACCTTGTCTTACAGTAGCACTAATCCCAAGATGAAATTTAAGAATGCCCTTTCAGTCATTGCGTGATTTATAGTTAAAGGAAGGCTAGAGAATAATGCTCCTGTGTTTCCTTTCAGACCAGGAGCAAAACAAAAGCAGGAATGCCAAGCTCATTCCAGAGAAGTGCTTTGTATGATACCAGTCAGTATTGGTCTTACTCAAATATGTGTGATTTAAAGAGCTTAATGGAAGAAAATGAATGTATACTGTAAGTATTGCACCATGTGCTAAACAGTGGGAAGATAACAGATAAGGGGTAAGTATTGCACCGTGTGCTAAACAGTGGGAAGATAACAGATAAGGGTTAAGTATTGCACCGTGTGCTAAACAGTGGGAAGATAACAGATAAGGGGTAAGTATTGCACCATGTGCTAAACAGTGGGAAGATAACAGTCTAAGGGGTAAGTATTGCACTGTGTGCTAAACAGTGGGAAGATAACAGATAAGGGGTAAGTATTGCACCGTGTGCTAAACAGTGGGAAGATAACAGTCTAAGGGGTAAGTATTGCACCGTGTGCTAAACAGTGGGAAGATAACAGATAAGGGGTAAGTATTGCACCGTGTGCTAAACAGTGGGAAGATAACAGTCTAAGGGGTATGTATTACACTGTGTGCTAATCAGTGGGAAGATAACAGTGTTAAGGGGTAAGTATTGCATCGTGTGCTAAACAGTGGGAAGATAACAGTCTAAGGGGTATGTATTGCACTGTGTGCTAAACAGTGGGAAGATAACAGATAAGGGGTAAGTATTGCACCGTGTGCTAAACAGTGGGAAGATAACAGTCTAAGGGGTATGTATTGCACTGTGTGCTAAACACTGGGAAGATAACAGTCTAAGGGGTAAGTATTGCATTGTGTGCTAAACAGTGGAAAGATAACAGTCTAAGGGGTAAGTATTGCACTGTGTGCTAAACAGTGGGAAGATAACAGTCTAAGAGGTAAGTATTGCACCACGTGCTAAACAGTGGGAAGATAACAGTCTGAGGGGTATGTATTGCACTGTGTGCTAAACAGTGGGAAGATAACAGTCTAAGGGGTAAGTATTGCATTGTGTGCTAAACAGTGGGAAGATAACAGTCTGAGGGGTATATGCATTGTGTGTGCTAAACAGTGGGAAGATAACAGTCTAAGGGGTAAGTATTGCATTGTGTGCTAAACAGTGGGAAGATAACAGTCTGAGGGGTATGTATTGCACCACGTGCTAAACAGTGGGAAGATAACAGTCTGAGGGGTATGTATTGCACTGTGTGCTAAACAGTGGGAAGATAACAGTCTAAGGGGATGGCTTTCCCAGCTTCAAGTGCTCATGGTCACAAGTATGCACAGACAAGATACGACTGGGAAGAGCTTCAAAAGTCAAATGCACAAATGGAGTGGGGGCCACGCAGGGGCATAACAGGGAAGGTGTGCGGGGGTGAGAAATTAATTCTCACAACAGCAGCAGTCTGACATCATTGGCAACTTCAAATAATTAAAACGTTTTTTCCTTTTCCACTTGTATGCGTATATGGCAAAGGAATTAATGACTATATCATCTTCTTTTTGGAAAGTGATAATGTATAGAAAAACACAGTTTATTCCTTGTTTCACTTCTGAAGCAGGGTACATTTCCTGAGTAGTTCAAGAGATTAATAGATAAAAAGATGTTGTAACTGTGACATAACAGCCTCACTATAACCAAGTTAGTATTTATTCTGTTTCCTAGCATAAAAAGATGATCTTTGCAATACTGGGCTTTATTGGAAGAGCTCACTCAGATACTGCCATAGCTTGTTGTCAGGAAAAGGTTAGTTTGTTTTCCTTTATATTACTTTCTTGAAATTTGTATTGCTTTATTGCTTTCTTCTGTTTTGTTTATTGCAGTGTATTTTCATTACACTGTGTTTTAACTCCACTTTGTTTTCTATTGTATATTTAAGCTAGTAAAGAAACCAAAGTTATCTCTCTTGGGAGTCACAAACTAATTAAATTTTCTTCACCCTCCACAGTGTTTACTGTTGTGTTTTTAAATGGACTTCTCTCTTGAGTTGCTCACCCCTTTTGTTAATTTGACCACATACTTACTTCCCTCTCCTCTTTCACTGGCTATTGTCAGTAAGCAATAAATAAATATATAAAAATAAAATAAAATAAAATAAAAATATCATTTTGTGAAGTCACTCCCCATTCAGCTATTTAAATTCATTGGCCCTCCCAATGCATTCCACAGGGAAAGAATATTAAGTGACCACTCCATCCAGTCTTTCTCACCCTTTTAAAATCAGCATCTCTCCACTTAGACTGCTATAGCTGGAGTTATCGCAACTCTTAAGATACTAACACATATTTTTACATCTTACCTTTAAATCTGCAGCATCTAGTCTAAGACCACCAATCACTGGTGAACCCACATTCTGCCTCTCTGTAGACATCTTGAGATTAGTGCTTCTGCCTTTAGCTCCTGGTGTGAGGAGGAGCACAGGGACATTTTTTCCTGGATACTGCTAATCACCAGAAAGCCTGATAACTTTTTCATAGGTGCCAGCTTGGAATGTATGCTACTGTTTTGTTCCTAGTGAAAGAAGGAGCAGAGGGCATTGATTCCTGGCTGTCTCTGATTGGGCACTGAGTATTTGTGTGATACCTTCCTGATTGGTCTGGTTGTTATTCAAGGCATCTTCTAGGAAAAGGCTACAGCAAGCCTACAGACCTCTGCAACATGTGGGATAAGACTGTTGATCACCAAAAAGCCTGTGGCCTGATTCACATCTTAGGATTAGTACTAATATTCATAGTTCATAGGTTTATACTAGCCGAAAGATCACAAGCTTCTTTATAAGTCTATCCATGCAACCCAACCCAATTTTGTCCCCCTGCACTTTGGACACCTATATGGTGGGCTATGTTAGTAAGAGGGTAATTAAGGGTTTAGTTGGAGAGCATGTTAGTTTAGGATTAGTTTACTTACTGTCAGCCTCTGACCATCATAGACATGGGGTCCAGACTAGGGGTGAATTTGTGATTTTCCATCCCTTGATCCAAGTTTTATATGAATAAGGTCATGGTTGAACTCTGCTTCACATGGATGGAGGGCTTATCCCATAGTGTGTGGATCTTTTGAGACACATATTGTCTCTCCAGCATGTACAATTCATGATTCAGGCAAAGTTCAGGTCCTTGGGTCTAGTGTTTCTGATGCTGTTTGCTTTTCTGATGTCCAGCATGTCTGATAGAGCTGGATCTAAAGATGCCTTATATGCCAGTTATTGATCACATCTCTGTAACCTGTAGGAGACTGAGTACAAAAATAGAGCCTTAAGGCAATCTGTGTAGGGCAGGGAATTCTTATCATGGATTCTGCTGGTGAGGATCCTTTGAGGGCATTGCAGCTGCTGCAAGTGCCTGGTTAGGTACATGCCAAAGGGGTCATTGTACTCAATGATGGTTCTGATATGGCCTGGGTAGATTGATACTCTGAATGTCTTGACCCTGGATGCCATACCCTTGCCTATGAGCTGACCGACACAGAACGATTTTTTAGTATCTTGGATATGTGTTGGTTGAAGGCCAGATAACTGTCTACATGTGTTTCCAGATCCCTAACTACTGGGTCAGCTCTTAAGGGCATTTTATCAATGGAGTAATTAGCTAGCATGGATGATTTTGCAAAGGGCTCAATAACTATTTTTTGTTTTGCTTCTGGTAAGAGAAGAAAAGGGGTATTCTATTCCAGAAGCACAAAGCTGTGGTGAGCCCAGCACAAGTAGTCACCAGGTAGTAGCCAAATAGGTGAATCCCCACTATTCAACATTCTTGACAAAGCTAATTCTTTCTTCTCATAAAGTATTGTTTGGTTTCTTACTGTCTAAATTAACTTCAAAATATCTCCGTAAATACTTTGCCCATAGATCATCAGGGTTTACTATAGTAATTTACCATCAGCTGTTTGGCAGTTCCCTGTATAGATGCTGGCACCTTGAGTTGACATTTTTCCTGTAAAAGCACTATTGAAATTTCACCAATACTTAGTTGCATTCAGGGCAATTAATGTTACGCCAAAAACTAATAAAACCAAGGCAAACACTCCACCAGGCAGTAATGACAACAAAATAATCCAGTTGATCTTTAATTTAGCACTTTCGTCAGGTATATGGCTTCTTCAGAATACAGCATGTTAAAACATCCCAGTTTAAATAATATCCCCTGGCCAATCATTGCAATAGACATTACATTATTTCCTTACCATTTAGTGCCATTAATATTAATACATACTAAAAATACATTAATATATATATATATATATATATATATATATATATATATATATATGTGTGTGTGTGTGTGTGTATTCATGTCAAACAGTATGAAAATACACAGAATAAAAACAAGAAATCTAAAATTATTATTGTTAAAACATTAATATGAATATTGAATATTAATAAACCATCTATAAAATTTATAAAATTCATACATAGTTCATAACATGAACATTGATTTAAGTCTCAACAAATGGCAAAAGGAAATCTTGTCATTTAACCCTGGGGCTTGGTAAGCATTTAATTTTATTTGCCACTTCAGTTCCAAAAACTCCAAAAAATCATCTACTGGTCCCCCCCGTGGTCCCAATTCAACCTGTTCCACAACAAAAAACCTAAACCCATGTTGAGGGTGACTACTAATGAGTTTATATAGGACATTTTTTTCATTTTATGTTAAATATCATAAAGGTGTTGGTAAATTCTTGATCTAAGTGCATTCTTTGTTTTTCCAACTTAGTAACACTCACATGAGTCACATATTGCCACATATATGACCCCTTTACTATATCAATAGTGTTTTTTCACTGTTTTTATACTCCCAAACCTCTTGATCCTGATGCTCACAGCCTCCATCATATAAGGGCATCTTCCACACCTGAAACTACCCCCTTGCTGCTTAGAATTCTTGTTTTTCCTTTCTTAATATTCATCAATATTCGTATTAATGTTTTAACAATAATAATTTTAGATTTCTTGTTTTTTAGTATGTATTAATATTAATGGCACTATATGGTGAGGAAATGATATAATGTCTATTGCAGTGATTGGCCAGGGGATATTATTTAAACTGGGATGTTTTAACATGCTGTATTCTGAAGAAGTCATATACCTGACAAAAGCGCTAAATTTAAGATCAACTGGATTATTTTGTTGTCATTATTGCCTGGTGGAGTGTTTGCCTTAGTTTTATTCAGGGCAATTAGTTTGCCCCTCGGTGCTGCAACCCACATTCTTGGCTTTACTGTATATTCTCACTACAGCTGTCTAGTCAATAAGAAGGACCCGTTACCATGAATATGAATTTCCCCACTATCTCCCTTACCAACTTAGTGGAAATGGGTATCCTGAAGTAATGTAGAAATTGCATCATGTTTACTGGCAACCAGCTAATTTTCAAACAAACTGCTATGGGATGTGAGATATGTATTTACAAAATGTCATTGGAGGCAAAGCTGTTACATAAAAGCACTCCTAATATCAATTAGGTTGGCAGTAGTACACACCCCACCCACACTCATCATACACAGCACGAAGTAGGCAGAGCCAAATATGTGGAGGCACTTAAATGTAACTTTCCTAAACCCCAAAGACCTCCTAGATGAAGCACACATAAGAAATGCCCTCAGCAGTTTCAAATCCGCTTTTTCAAAACAACAATCATATGAACACATACAGCCACATCTCATAGAACTTCTACTTCTAAGCTCATAAGGCAAATCACCGCATAATCCAAGATTCTGGTCATTGGAGACTCAATTGTTAGACACACTGATGCCTCTCTTACCAGGATAATTAAGGAGAAATTCATGGTCAGTTGCTTATCAGGATCTGCCTTATTATGCATGCATACAGGTCATTGGACCAGAAGTACCAATATGACTCAGTCATAGTCCATATGGGTATAAATGACCTGAAACATACCTACCTAGACTATATGAACAGAGACATCATGAAATATGTGGCCCAGCCTGGTATGAACCTAGCACTGAGCAGCATTCTACTTTCTCCAAGAATGATGCCACAATACAAACAAAAGATGACTGATTTTGTTTCTAGTGTCATTCTAAGGGGTCACAATATTTGTCTGCATGAAAAGTGATGGTCGACAGACCACACTGCTTTGTCAGAGATGGTCTGCACCTCTCCCCTCTAGGGGCTCATATATTAGCTTAAACATTGTCCTCCCCCATAGTGCTGTTTTTAGGCAATGCCAAACTAAAAATACTCCTGATGTAGCAAACTAAAGCCAAAAAAATCAAAAGGCATTACTGCTCAATGCTAGGAATCTAAACAAGAACCTCCAAGATCCCTACAAGATCTCATCACCCTAGATGATGCTGGCATCTGTGCAGTCAATGAAACATGGTTTAAAGCAATGGATAGTACCCCAGCAGTGCAAGGTTGTAATGGCTTCCACACATTTAATCCAGCTACTACGGAGACAGGGACTACACGTGGAGCAGTCTCGATTTACATCAAAAATAAATACACTTCAAGGCTGGTCAAAGAGGGTGATGCACTTGAGCTTCTCAACATTCAAATCACCATATATAAAATCCCATACCACTTCTTTGCAAGCTACTGATCTCGCTCAATGATCCAGGAAAGCCATAAGATGCATTTAAATGTAATGGAAACACTCACCATCCAACTTAATATCCTATTAAAGGGTTACATTACTCCACAATTAACTGGGAATTGTACACAATTCCTAGATTTTGTAAATGCAGACTCCCTGGATCAAATTATCAATACACTGACTAGGGGTGCAAATATACTGGATCTGGTCCTCAAATTTGAAAGCGTCCTGAAAACCTCCTAGTGTTATGCCCTCTCTGATGAAATCAGACCTCAAAATAGTCTCCTTTGAAGTAAAAATAAAACCTGGAACCTGATCCAGCACTGGAATGTCCTGAAACTACTCTATGGCTAACTTTCTACTATTAGGTGCTGACCCAACAACATTTCAAGACACCCTAACCCTAATAACTCTATTGCCTATGTGGAAGCCTATACAGACATGTTAATAGCTATACAGAGGCAGTTGTACCCACCAAGAATAAGTACAGAACTAACTCAAAAACAGGTCACCCTAATGGAATTTCAACATCAATACACTGAATAACAAAAGGAAGAAAATCATGGCACAATTAGGAGGTATAGCACCCAACAGCAAAAAAGGAGACTCATCAAAATAAAAAAATACCTCAGTGGCAAATAAAGTATACCAAAGCCAAATTTAAGGTAAACTCAGCCTCCCAAGCCAAGAACAGCTACAAGGCATTCTTTAGCTATGTTCACAAACTCAAACTGGTTTGCTATGTCTTCTGGCCCAAAGGAATGGATGAGGGCAAAATGGTGCATACTCTGTACCTTGACTTGACCAAGGCATCTGACACAATACCAAACTTGGACATTTTTGACAAACTGAAGAGGTTGGGTATAAACCCTTATGTCACTTGGTTGATAGCAGGCTGTCTCACAGACAGGACCCAGGAAGTTTGAACTGGGGAGTCCACTCCTACAAAGAGGTCAGTCACCAGCAAAATCCCCCAGGGATCAGTCAGGGGCTTCTGGCTGACTACATTTGCAGAAGACTGCAAATTAGGAGCAATCATAGAATTCCCCCACCGACACTAATGATCTCCATGAAAGGTTTTCACAGACAAATAGCTATTGTCAGACTCATGGATTAAACGAAATGCCAAGAAATGCATAATAGTATGCTTTGGCAATTCAGCCACCCATGGTAATTATCATATTCACAACACACCCTTAAAACCTGACCCAGTAGTCAGGGAGATGGGGATACACATAGACAGTAATCTAGACTTTGACCCTCATGTGTCTACAGTAGAGAGTTAATCATTCAATGTTGTGCAACTTATAAGTAAAGTTACGACATCTAGGTCCAAGGATTTCATTGTTCCACTGTATTTGGCATTCATCAGACCTATCATTGAGGACAATGCCCACTTTGGTATGTACAGTAGATATAAAAAGTTTACACAGCCCTGTTAAAATGCCAAGTTTTTGTGATATAAAAAATAAGACCACAATAAATAATTTCAAAACTTTTCCCACCTTTAATGTGACCTATAACCTGTACAATTCAATTGAAAAACAAGCAAATCTGTTAGGGGGGAAAAAATATAAAAAATAAAAAATCATACAATACGCTGGTTGCATAAGTGTGCACACTCTTAAACTAATACTTTGTTGCATGTGCACACCCTTAAACTAATACTTTGTTGAAGCACCTTTTGAGTTAATTACAGCATTCAGTCTTCTTGGATACACACCGGCCACCAATTAAAGAGACTCTGATTAATCCCAAATAAAGTTCAGCTGTCCTAGTAGAATTTTCCTGACATTTACTCAGTTGCCTGCTACAGCAAAAGCCATGGTTCACAGAGAGCTTACAAAGCATCAAAGGGATCTCATTGTTGAAAGGCATCAGTCAGGAGAAGGGTACAAAAACATTTTCACAGCATTGGGTATACCATGGAACGCAGTGAAGACAGTCATCAAAAAGTGAAGAAAATATGGGACAACAGTGACGTTGCAAAGAATAGGACGTCCCTCCAAAATTGATGAAAAGACAAGATGAAAACTGGTCAGAGACCTACAGTAACACTGAAGGAGCTGCAGGAATTTCTGGCAAGTACTGTTTGTGTACTACATGTGACAACAATCTCCTGTATTTTCCTTATGTCTGGACTATGGGGTACAGTTGCAATTTGAAAGCCTTTTCTTACACAGAAAAACATCCAGGCCCAGCTAAAATTTGCAAAACAATATATCAAGTCTCCCAAAAGCATGTGGGAAACTGTGTTATGGTCTGATGAGACCAAGCTTGAACTTTATGGCCACAATTCCAAAAGGTACTGTTGGCACAAAAAATAGCACTTCACATCACCAAAAGAACACCATCCCCACGGTGAAGCATGGTAGTGGCAGTATTATCCTTTGGGGTTGCTTTTCTTCAGCTGGAATGGGGGCTTTAGTTAAGGTAGTGGGAATTATGAACAGTTCCAAATACCAGTCACTTTTCGCCCAAAACCTTCAGGCGTCTGCTAGAAAACTGAAAATAACGAGGAATTTCACCATTCAACATGACAATGACCTCAAGCATACATACAAATCACCAAACGAATGGCTTCATCTGAAGAAAATTAAAGTTTTGGAAAGGACCAGCCAGAGCCCAGACCTAAGTCCAATGAAAAATCTGTGGGGTGACCTGAAGAGGGCTGTGCACAAGAGATGCCCTCACAATCTGACAGATTTGGAGTGCTTTTGCAAGGAAGAGTGGGCAAATGTTGCCAAGTCAAGATGTGCCATGCTGATAGACTCCTACCTAGGAAGACTGAATGCTGTAATTAAATCAAAAGGTGCTTCAACAAATTATTAGTTTAAGGGTATGCACACACAACAAAGTATTAGTTTAAGGATGTGCACACTTACATAACCAGCATATTGTACTTTTTTATTTTTTGTATTTTTCCCCTAACAGATTTGTTTATTTTACAATTGAATTGTACGGGTTATAGGTCACATTAAAGGTGGGAAACATTTTAAAATGATTTATTGTGGCCTCATTTTTTAATATCACAAAAACCTGGCATTTTAACAGGGGTGTGTAAACTTTTTATATTCACTGTACCTAACCAGGTACATCCAACAGTTGGAAAATCCACAGTGGCTCCTCACTAAAAGAATACAGGGCATACATAAAAAGTACTACACAGACTGCCTGAATGCCCCATCTCTGTATTCTGTTTCCTACCGGCTGTTGAGGGGAAAGCTATGTCTGGCATACAATGCAATATTAGATCCCACTTTGGTGGATCTCCTGAATATCCCCAAAACAAGCAGCTCCAGAAATTACCTGTTCTAAATAGTTAAACCTTGATTGTGATATAAATAGTACCTGCTTGACAAACAGGAATGTAGCCCAGAGACTACCCGTTCAATAGAACAGGCTCACCACTAATGTGAAGCAAAGTTCCTACCTAACTCAATTCAAGTACAACTTGGACAACTGGACAGAAAATAGGAAATTCATCCCCAATTTGGCACCAATGTCTGTAATGGATAAAGGTGGCCTGTAACTGGTTTCTCTCCCAGACCACTGCTTGTAACTGTTTCATCTCCTAGGCCCCTGTTTACCAGATGTACCAGAACTTGTCAGAGATTTGGGAGTATGGCTAGACTTAAAAAGGCCCCAGTGATCAGTAGCCTAGTACAGTCCTATGCACCTATAATTTTATGACTAATTTTATAGATTTTTTTTTTCTGACTGGAACCATGTTAATCAATCTTCAGCACTGTGAAAAAAAAACTTTTTTGACCTTTGCATAGCTTATATTAAGTAATGGTACAGGGCATAGTCTCCTATTCAAGGTTTATTTATTTATTTTATTTATTTACATTTGTTTACTGGGGGATTGCAATGATCTCAGTGGATCATTTGCTGGCACAACCCAGTTGAAAAGAATCACATAAGAAATGAACAAGACATATTTACAGATGCAAGACTATGCTAAAAAATAATATATGTGTATTTACAGATGCAAGAATATGCTACAACATTTAGTTCATGAAGCAGTTAACAATGTCAAACCAGATTGGAAACATGGAGTTATGCTTACTAGAGATTTATGGGTATAAGATATAGCCATAATGACTAAGGTAGCTTATGCTACAGAGATATTGGAATACCATTGTATAGCAAGGCATGAGGATATTAGATAAGGCAAGTGAGAACAGTTGCAAGAAAGGCTACCATAGGAGAAGAAAGAGAAAAGGTGAGAGAGGATGGAGAGTTCCCCTCTCAATACTCACAGGTGTCATGTTTTTTCCCCTTAAATTTTACTTTTAATGTCTTGGAAAGTCAAGGCTTTGATTTTTTGTAAAATATGCAGAACTGTGATGTTTATTTCTTTTAACTTGCATCTGTCTTTCTACCTATCTGCTCTGTATGCTGTAGATTTTTTATGAGATAAATTAATTTGTATCATATGGACACTTTTATTACAACTATATTTTTGAAATTGTCAAAATTATCTGTAGTAAATGTCACTAAAACAGCAAATATTAGCAATACAGTTGAAGATACAGTTAAAAGTATACTATAGTTTTTGCTTCAGAACTATATAATTTCTTTTGAGGAATCTGTCTTACAAGCATTACTCTGGTGTCCTTCATGCTCACAGAGTTCTGCTGGAATCATTCCATGTGCTTTTGTTGGAAACATAACACAGCAGTGGATTTGCATTGCTGTCATAAGCACTTTTGGCATCTTACTGTGCCTGACTTCCAGTTCCAGTGCAAAGATTTATCTGAGGGATGTAAGTAAGAAAAAACATTCTACATGATAATATATGAGGCTGGTCGCATGTTAAAGGCAAAAATTTCATTTTCTAAAGTAGGAGAGATATATTCTTTATTTACCCATTTGTTTATTATGTGCGTCTACATTATATATTTTTCTGTACTTTGATATCACATTTAGAAAACATATTTAAATTTCAAAATGTTCATGTTGTATTCAGAAATGTCTCATTACAGAACATCAGAATTACCACATGTTCAAAAAAATTTTGGGCACTGCAGTCAACCATGCATATTAGTCAACATTTGTTCAAACCTTGAAATCCAAATGTATTTATAAAATAATTTTGTTAGCATTGTCTATCACTGAAGAAGCAAGAAATATGCCAACTGTTATGTGCATTAAAAGATAGCTCTGAAGAAGGTACATGTACACACACACACACACACACACACACGTGTGTGTTTGTGTATATATATATATATATATATATATATATATATATATATATATATATAAACAAATAAAACATAAATCAATAACATGTATAATAATACATGCTAAAACAGGCTCTCTGTTTCTATCGTCAACAGACTTGCTGTTGTTTAAAATCATTTAGCTGCATCGGTCTCTTTATGACCGTAGCAGTCTGTCGAGAACTTCTTTTTTTAAATGCCTGCACATTCATTTTCATTTCCTCAGTAATGTTCTCCACTCACATTAGCCTCGGTTGCCCCCTTCTTCGTTGCCTTTGAACTTTGCCAACATCAATGTTTTCTCTCATTAATCCTGTCTTTACACTGCATAGCTAATATATTTCAGCTTTATTTTTACTATTAGCCCTTCCAGAGAGCAATTTGGATTTATTTCACTAAGTATTAACTAATTCAATCTTCTTCCATTAAATTCTCATTTTTTTGTAATATCACTGATCAAAAGTATCTGTGTTCCAGCCTACAGCCTTATTTACAGTCCAACAGCCATATGTTATTATTATTACTATTATTATTGGGGAAACCACAGCTTTGACTATATGGTATTTTGCTGACAATCTGATGTCTTTGCTCTTTAAAATCTTATCCAGATTTCCTTTAGATTTCTTCAAAAAAAAAAAAAAAAGCAATCAACTTAACTTTTAATTTCATGGCTGCAATCACCATCTGAGGAGATATTTGAGCCCAGGAAAATAGTCTGTCACTCTCTCTACCCATCTCTTTCCTATACATTTGCAAAGAACTAATATGATTAGGTAACATAATTTAATTTTTTTATGTTGAGCAACAAGCCAGCTTTTGTACTGTTTACTTTCACCTTTGTACTGTTCCTCATTTTCAGTCATTAGAGTGGTATTATCACCATAGCCAATGCTATTAATATTTCCCCGGCAATTTTAATTCTGGTATGAGATTCATCTAACCAAGTATTTCTCATGATATAATTAGTATGTAAATTGAATAAGAACAAAGTGTAAACCAGTCTGTTACTCCATATTCAGTTCCACATACAGATTCCTCAGTAGGCAAATAAGATAACCCAATATTCAAATTTTTCTAAGAAATTGCCATCATTTATTAAGGTCTGCACGTTCAAAAGCTTTAGAGCAGTTAAAAAAACAGAGGTAAATACTTTTCCAAAAAATCTTTGCTTTCTCCATTATGTAGTATATTTTAACAATTTATGAACAATTTGACCTCTGGTGCCTTTACCTTCACTAAAACCCGCACATCTGGTAGTTCTTGGCCTATATATTGCTGGAGCACAGCTGCAGGATTTTGAGCATTATCCTGCTAGTATGTGAAACAATTGCAATTGCTTAAGAGTTTAAGCACACTTTCATTACCCTTTTCTACAATGGGGATATGAATTGATCTTTGCCGTTCTAATGCTCTGTTTTCCAAATCTGCTTGCAAAGACCTAGCAGCACTGTAACAGCATCATTTTGCAGGATTTATGTAATTCAGCTGAAATGGAATCATCTCTTTCTGCCTCGTTATTAGGAAAGATTTTAACGCAAATTTAACTTCACTCTCCAAAATGTATGGTTCAAGGGCTGAAGATCATAAAATATAGCATGTTATATATCAGTGATGTTAGGATCCTTCTTGAAGAGCTCTTCTCTAAAATATAGCATTTTATATATCAGTGATGTTAGGATCCTTCTTGAAGAGCTCTTCTCTAAAATATAACATTTTATATATCAGTGATGTTAGGATCCTTCTTGAAGAGCTCTTCTCTAAAACATAGCATTTTATATATCAGTGATGTTAGGATCCTTCTTGAAGAGCTCTTTTCTAAAACATAGCATTTTATATATCAGTGATGTTAGGATCCTTCTTGAAGAGCTCTTCTCTAGATCCTTGCTACTTCTTCTTAATACCTTCTTGCTCCTTTAGGTCCCTTCCATCTTTGTCTTTTGCCACATCCACTTTTACTGGGACATTTCTCTTAATATAACCTATCTTCTTGAACACCTATCTTGTCTTTCACTTTCCATTATATTCTTCCATGTCTTTGCTCTGTTTACTTAAATATCCCTTATTTTATTTTACTATTCTCTAAAACTCTACCTTCAGTTTGACAGTTCTTTTCCTGTATCCATTGCCTTCTGTTTTTCTCCTTTCCACTGCCACTTTTAATGCCTCCAAAGATAGCCCATATATGTTTTCTCAACCTTATTTCTATTGGAATATATTTTGATGTCACCCACAGGATAAGGTCACAATCTTCTCTCCATATTTCTTCAGTCTGTATTCACCGCAGCTGATCTGTTACATCCATTCTTTACCTCTGCTACATATTTACTTGGAATATTATTAAGCTTCTATTGTAATGCCCTGTTTTTCTTATTTTTATTAACGTAGTTCTAAATTTTGCATTAAGAAGCTGATGATCTTAGCCACAGTCATTCCCAGGGCCTGTCTTTGCTGACTGTTTATAACTCCACAATCTCTAACTTCACAGTACATAGTCAATCAGGTTTTGCTACTGACGATCTGAAGATAGCCATGTGTAAAGCCATCTCTTTGGCTATAGAAAGATGGAATGACCCGTGAATTATCTTGTTAGAAGATAACTATATTCCCCTCCATTTTGTATTCCAAGGCCAAACCTGCCCATTAATCCAGTTGAACTTCACCATTCCAATCAGGTAAGATGAATATAACATCGTGTTTGTGTTATTCCCAAAGTTTAATGCAGATCCTCATAAATCTGGTCCACTTCCTACTCTTCAGCATCTGCATTTGGAGCATAAACATGTATCGCAGAATGACTTTAAGATTCACTTTTTGTATTGAAGAGAGACTGGGGAAAGATTGTCAAAAGCTTGGATACAGTAATGCAGTATGGACATGACATTGAACATGTACTGAATTCTAATGCTTAAGCAAAAGCTGCATAATTATTTGAGAAAAGTATAATGAACTCCAAGGGGCTGTTATTTTTCTTCACATCACCAGTGTGACTATGGTCATGAAATTCCTGGGATGCCTGTTAATCATAAAAAAGTATTCATTTGTAAGTGATTTCAGAAAGCAAATAATCTACAATTCTGTCATAGCTTCACAGGTATGTACAAGGCTCACGAATACCAGGATCCTGATAAGTCAAGTTGTGCAATCTAACATAACTGTGTATCTATTTATCATGGGTGTTTACGGGGGGGGGGGGGGCATGTTAGCTAGGAAGTTTCTAGAGATTGTGATGTGGGGGGTATGTTAGTGTGACCATTACTGTCTGTCTCTATCAGAGACATGGAGGTCAGATTAGGGATGGACTCTGCTTCACATGAATGGGGAGCCATATCCAGAGCATGAGGATCCCCTGAGACACATATCTGTCTCACTAGCATGTCTTATTTAGGTCAAAAGCAAAAGTTAAATCCTTAGTCTAGAGGGTCTGATACTATTCATTTTACAGATGTGCAAAAGGCCCATCAGAGCTTGATACGAGAATGCCTCATATACCAGGCATAAAACAACCAGTAGGAGGCAGAGTATAGGGCTAGGCTTTTAGACAATCCATATAGGACAATGTGTATTCATAGCGGATTCTACTGGTAAGGAACCTTTGTGGACATTACAACTAGTGTATTTGTCTGGACAGGTACATGCCAAAGGGGGCATTATACTCAATTATGGGTCTGGAATAAAGTGACACTATGACTTCCCTGGACCTGGATGTCATGCCATTACTTATAAGTGAACAGGTCAATGAGAGCTCAAGCAGATAAAGTCTGGATCAAACTTCAAAAAAGGTCAATGAGCAAAGAAAAAAAGTATTGTGGATACCATGGATAAATCTTTAATGACTTACTTATAAACAGGATGACAGAATGGTTTTCTTACTACCTTGGCCATATGTTGGTCAAAGACCATATTACCATCTATATAAATATATTCCTAGATATCTGCCTACTGAGTCATCTCTTAGCATTGTGTTATAGACTGAGTAATTAGACTGGGTTGCAGTTTGTCCAAAAGACACTTAAATGCATTTCTTGGCATTGAGTTTTAATCCATGACTTTGACACCAGTCATTTGTCCTTGTTAAAACCACTTGTAAGATGTTTGTGTCATGATGGGAATGTTGTCCTCTAATTCTGACCATTTTCTCACTGTCTTGTAACCTTGGTATTTTGGCTGCATCCAGCACATCTGGTACCTGTCTCAACACTCCTTTGTAAAGGGATCCACACATGAATTACTGAAAACTGTTCAGCTGAGTAAAGTACTTGGTCAGGAAAAGACAAGCTTGTTTCTCTTGATGGACTTGCTCCTAGAACTCTCTCTAATCTCTCTCTCTCTCTCTCTCTCTTTATATATATCACTTTTCTCTAACTTCTGTTACCATTCTGTGTTAACATGGTTTGATACTAATTATCTGTTACATTTTTTACCTTATCTCTGTTGGTCTACATCATATAATCTGTACTCAGACACCAAGACATACAAGCAAATCGTTCTGTGCATGCTTACTTGAGGTAAACCTCTATCTCGCCCCAGAAATACTACTTTATTGCTGGATGTCCAGTGCAACAGACTGCATTTGCTGAGTGTTGTTGAATGGATTAATATAGCTTACTTTGGCAAAACTATATGATATAAGGAGGGGTTTATGCATGGGATATGGAATCAAATAGATATAACTCATTAGAACTGTATCCACTTAAGAGCAGAATATAAGAATGTTAAATAAAATTATCAATACCACAAAAGGAGAACATCTGGTTTCAATCCATTAAAGTCAGACATGCTGTGGTTTACTTATTTCATGTTAGTTTGAATTTGTTTATCAGGTGGAATACTGATCCCACTGGACATATGTGAGTCTCAGCCCTGGGTAAATGCAGTATACATAACATTATATACAGGGTAAAAGACAAAATGCAATATATACATGTATTATATACAAAGTGAATATCCAAGTTGCCTTGAGATTAAAAAGACAACAGATACATTTCATTACAGACAGTATGAGTGACAAAATACAGTATATACATACATTATATACAAGGAAGATATCAGAATTTGCATGCTGAAAGAATGTCAATGAAACACAGAGTATACAGAAGGAAGCAAGGTTGGAAGAGGTCAAGTTATATGACCAGAGAGAGCACTTGCATTTTCCTTGACTCTTGTAACATTTATCTCATTATTTTCCAGATTTTATCTGTATTGCCCTGAAGTTATGAATTTTTTTGTTTGGTTTTGTTTTTTGAATACCCTGCGTACAATGGCAAAACCCACAGTTAGTCAGATGTAGGAACTCAGGAAGATTGAAAATAGCACAGGGACCCTAATCAATGATGCAAGTAGCCATGCAAGCCCTGCAACATATCAAAAATAACACGGTGGGCCATGAATCCAAACTTCAAGTTATTGACAAACTGTTCTTTGCAGTTGTGTGATGGAGTGACACAGAGATTCATTTTCACAAGACACACTTCACAAATCCCAGAATGATGATGATTGTCACACCAGCCTGAGAGTGAAATTTAAGTTACTGAGAACAGAACAACTTGAGAATCTGAAACAAATTGACAAGTTCCAAAGGACAAACCATGAGAGTCCTTCTAAGATTAAGCACTTTCTTTCTTTAATATATTCACCACAGAACTTCATCAGATTCTGAGAAAGTTCTATGGTGAATATATTAAAGAACAAAAGCAATTAATCTTAGAAGGACTCTCGTGGTTTGTCCTATGAAACTTGTTATTTTGTTTCATTTCTGCTTTATTTCACGCTGTTTTTGTTTAACTTGAGAATTTGGATTTGACTAAAGTAGTTTGGGAGGAAGATGCAGTCTGATGCATGTTGGAAGATTTCAAGATGTTTGTTAGGGGCTATGGGGGCTCTGATCAGTGAGACAGCTCAGTGCATCAATCCAAAGAAGAAAAACTCAAACTTCCCTTGTCAAAATACAGCAACGTGCATGCACCACAATAACAGAAAGGGAATAAAAAATCAAAGCAGTTAAGTTATAAGGTAATGAATGGAAGTTGTGTCAATGTTACATGAGCAACAGCATGCACCTGTACATATGGCCTTTTCACCAGTTATCTGATAGTGACATTAGCTATCAATTACAAGAAAAACTACCTTTGAGGGAATCAGGAGTATGCATGTTTGTTCTGTATGTGAGTGTGTGTGTGTGTGTGTGTGTGTGTGTGTGTGTGTGTGTGTGTGTGTGTGTGTGTGTGTGTGTGTGCGTGTGTGTGCGTGTGTGTGTGTCTGTTGTTTGTGTTACGTTTAGGCAGCAGTAGCAGCACACAAATCTTTAACAGATGAACTGTTTTTAGTTCGGTAAATGTAGCCACAACAGTAGTGCTTATTTTCACCATGGCTACGGGTGGAATACTGAACACTTTATTATGATGAATGTTAAATTTACATGTGACATATTGGCTGGTCTGGCTCATCAGCATTTACATTTTTGTATACTAATGAACTAGCACTATTGGAACTGTAGATACAGCATTTAATATAAAGTTAAGCAGTCAAGAATGTTTTTCCCCTAGGAGTAAGTAAGTTGATAGAAAGCCAGAACTCTTCCTAAAAAAGTTCTCAGTGATTGTTAAAGGACTGTGATCTTTCAAAGTGCTATGTTTTGCCTTTACTGGGTCTCACTCTTTCAGTAGGGAGACATTTTTTAATGTGGGGTTAACAGGGCAGATGTAAGGCATAATACTGAAAACTCTGGGAATTTTGACACTGATGAGTTGCTGTGGTAATGGCCCATTGTTGGAAGGTGTGAGTCATCATTGGTGGTGAGTGCAGGCAAATACTCCCTATTTAAAGGAAGCGTTACTATTTTTGCCTGCAGAATCTGTCAGCATGCATGTCATGTTAGAGTCAGCTGGCAGTGACCAGGATGAGGGTCACAGTAAGGGCTTTCCGGTTGTACAGCAACTGTTTTAGTAATTCGTACAGAGCTGGTATGCTGTAGGAATTTTTATTTATAAAAATAATAAAAGAAGAAGAATAAGAGGCAGGATCTTCTTAAATAGTAGTTCTGTGGGTCACACCAGGTGGCCAGCAAGGGGGTTCGATTAAAAAAAAAAAAAGAGAGAGAGATTTTATACATATATATATATATATATATATATATATATATATATATATGTAGATGGAGGCAGGCAGTGTTGACATGGCAGTTGAGATTTGGTAGGTGGTGTTTCCATTTGGCCTGTTGCATGTACATCTGAGGGGCGAGTGTGACATAATAATAATAATAATAATAATAATAATAATAAATTATCAAAAGGGAAAAGGGACAAATATATATGATATCAAACAACATATGCATAGCTATACACACACAAATGAATAATTATTTGGTGTTTTTAAATACAGGGGTAAGTTTATACTGTGGGCATAGGGAACGCTGGCCTGTGAGCACTTTAAATCAAACTTTTATATTTAATTTTTATAAGTTTGTTTATTAATTGAGTGAATAATTGCATGGAGCATCAGGTTGGTGGTAGAATGAGGGTGGTGCAGTCAGAGTTTTGTGGGGGGCATGTATCCTGTCAAGAGTTGTTTTAACATGTTGGATTGCACTATCATATGTGGTGAGGTATGCTTGCTTGCTTTGATTGGTAGCTGCATCTCATTTCTGTTGTTTGTGTTATTATGCATAAGATTTGGGAGCTGACTGTCAGTGGTCAAGTCTGTTTTTTGTTCTAGTGGGGCTTGTGCAGAGGTTGAGTGGTACTGTAGAATTATTTAGGGGATGGTCCCTTGGTACCATGATTTAATAATACAGTTGTGAGGTTGGGGCCAACTTTGTTGAGTAGTGTATAATGTTTACCTTAGCATTTGATCCTTAGGTTGCACACATCCTTGGTTGTGGAAGACTTTTTGTGTAGGATATAGCATGGCATTGCAGAACCCGTTGCAGCGGCACAGTTTCCAGGCATCCAATCGTTTAATTTCAGTTATGATTTTGTACGGTGCTTACTACTCATATTTTCCTTTCCACTTATATGTCTGTGTATGTGTGGTTGTTGTTCGCTGTTCTAATACTTTTTATCTTTGGGGTTCAGCCATGGTACAGTCTATTAAAGAGAGATGGTTGCATTTTTGGAGGAAATGCACTGCTTACTAATTGATTTAGAAATGGTGGGGGGTGGCTGAGCACTGCTGAATTTCAGGAGGAGTCCTTCACTGAATATGGAGGAAGGTGCAGCAGAGGGGCCAGCTCCCAGCTGAGAAGGCTTGTAAAAAGACAGTCAGAGATGCTAACAGGTCACCCACCTCTTCATCTGATATATCTACAGAAGTACAAGGCAATATCTCTGCAGGTTCCACAGGGCTTAATATTCATGGTAAGGGTTAATCTGCTGATAAATGTTTAGAGGATTTTATAAATTAATGCCTGAAGTTGGTAAAGTTAGGCTGGTTGACGTAGCCTTAGACAGAAACGTTGCTGCATCTACCCCTTTGGGTCAAGGAGTGGCAGCAGGCACTGATATTTACCAGGTGGTGCACTTACCTTTACCCAACTTGCATAGGGGGCGTGGGGAGGTCCTGGGTTCAGACAGAGAGGTCCCCTCCAGCACATGAATGTATCCCCCACTTTTAGTCTTCCATGGCTACCCTCAGATTCACATATCCCAAATTACCTGTCTCTCATATCACAGCACAGGTTCTTTCTACGTCAAAGATAAGATTATATAAGGGGAGTTTGTAGACAGCTTCGGTTCCAAATTACCTGTCTCTCATATCACAGCACAGGTTCTTTCTACGTCAAACATAAGATTATATAAGGGGAGTTTGTAGACAGCTTCGGTCCCAAATTACCTGTCTCTCATATCACAGCACAAGTTCTTTCTATGTCAAACATAAGATTATATAAGGGGAGTTTGTAATCACAGCACAGGTTCTTTCTACGGTCAAACATAAGATTATATAAGGGGAGTTTGTAATCACAGCACAGGTTCTTTCTACAGTCAAACATAAGATTATATAAGGGGAGTTTGTAGACAGCTTCGGTCCCAAATTACCTGTCTCTCATATCACAGCACAGGTTCTTTCTACGTCAAACATAAGATTATATAAGGGGAGTTTGTAATCACAGCACAGGTTCTTTCTACAGTCAAACATAAGATTATATAAGGGGAGTTTGCAGACAGCTTCGGTCCCAAATTACCTGTCTCTCATATTACAGCACAGGTTCTTTCTACGTCAAACATAAGATTATATAAGGGGAGTTTGTAATCACAGCACAGGTTCTTTCTACGGTCAAACATAAGATTATATAAGGGGAGTTTATAATCACAGCACAGGTTCTTTCTACAGTCAAAGATAAGATTATATAAGGGGAGTTTGTAGACAGCTTTGGTCCCAAATTACCTGTCTCTCATATCACAGCACAGGTTCTTTCTACGTCAAACATAAGATTATATGAGGGGAGTTTGTAATCACAGCACAGGTTCTTTCTACAGTCAAACATAAGATTATATAAGGGGAGTTTATAATCACAACACAGGTTCTTTCTACAGTCAAAGATAAGATTATATAAGGGGAGTTTGTAGACAGCTTTGGTCCCAAATTACCTGTCTCTCATATCACAGCACAGGTTCTTTCTACAAAGATAAGATTATATAAGGGGAGTTTGTAGACAGCTTCGGTCCCAAATTACCTGTCTCTCATATCACAGCACAGGTTCTTTCTACGGTCAAAGATAAGATTATATAAGGGGAGTTTGTAATCACAGCACCGGTTCTTTCTACAGTCAAACATAAGATTATATAAGGGGAGTTTGCAGACAGCTTCGGTTTAGTAGATAATGAGAGTATAAAGTGGATACTGGGGTGCTTATAACAAATCCATCAAGAACTTGATGGCAGCCTTAGCAGCCACTGGGAAGAAGGTGGCAGCCAGGACACCTGTAAAGAACTGGGGTACTTGGTCTCTGGGTTTTGTGCTATTTATGGCCATAATCATTGAGAAGGATCCCACCCAGGCACTGCCTTTATTAGCTTACTTCTAGTCATAACGGAAGCCCACCATGTGAAAGGGGGTTTGGGGTGGTTGAATTATGATCAGCACTTCAGGAAGGTGAAAGCCCTTGATAGTTCGCCCAGGTGGGAGTCAAGACACCCTGACATATAGCTCAGTGCCATGATGGACAAGGAGGCACCTATAGCCATTGAGGGAGGGGCTGCTAATACAAAAGATACAAGGTTATGCTGGGGATTTAATCAGGGAAAATGTGTCTGGCCCACTTGCAGATATAACCACTTATGTTCAGGACGCAGGAAGGGTCATCCTGTTTCCAGATGTTGAGGTGTGTTTTCCTAGGATAGGTTGAATGTTTCTACATGTTAGACAGACAAAGAGATTGGTAGTGGGCTCAACTCTTCCTTTCATGCCCAGCCACTATTTTGTGGACACAGGGGGGCCTTTAGGAGGGGACCTGAATTTGCCACATTGGGCTTCTTCCCCCATTTGTCTAGATAGGTTGTCCATTTTATTGTCAGATTATCTGGATCAAAGGGCAGAAGCCACCTTATTAGACATTTTTCTATAGGCTTTCCCATCCACTCCATACCCCCATTACATTCCAGATTAGTTAATAATTTGTCATCCATCAAAGGACACAAACACATTGTTGCCAGGTTAATAGAGAATGAGTGATGAGCTGGTAGGAATTGGCCCCTTTTCTCTCCCTCTATGGTTCTTATTTAAAATTTCCCCTATCGGCCTGGTTCCCAAGAAACAGCAGGGTGAGTTCAGAATGATTCATCACTTATCTCACCCAGTAGGGGCTTCAGTCAATGATTTTATTGACACCAAATTGACCAAAGTGCACTACTCTTCTTTAGATCAGGTGGCAAGGTCATCATGGGCTATATGGACACCTGGCTTAGTAAGATGGATATGCAATATTCTCCCTAGGAGACAAGAGGATTGGCCTTATTTAGGTTTTCTGTTCAATGGGAGGATATTTGTCAACACTGCAATGCCAATGGGGTGTGCTGAGGCTTGTGCAATGTTGAAATATTTGGCACAGCTTTACATTGTTGTTGGTGAAAATGGGCCCTCCCCCCTCTCCATTCACTAGTACATTACCTAGAAGAATTTTTCATAGTGAGGGAGGGTCAGGATGGTACTTTGGAAAGGATGTCCATTTTAAAGCAGCTCTGCAGTGAGTTGGGGGTACCCTTGTCTGATAACATGTCAGAGGGGCTAAGACAAGTCCTGACTTTCCTGGGCTTAGACATAGATGTCACTGATAATTCCTTGCAGGCTAAGTTACATGAAGAGAGGATAATTTTTCACTCAGATAATATTGCAGTGGTTCACATTCTCAAAAAATATTCTTCCATGTTCAGGTGGGTCCAATCAGTCATCAAGCTTTTAGTTTTTCTGATTTTACAGATTAATTGTGTTCATGCCCCTGGTCATCTTTTTTACCTAAAACTCTCAGAGTACACCTGACAGCTTTAGGATTGTTGAAGCATTTTTTGGGCCTTCAGGCAGTGTCAGGGCATTGGGTTATGGGGTGGATACTTAAGGGCCTAGAGAACATGCAGGTCCCTTCCCAGGATTCCAGAAAACCTATTGGGAGATAACTGCTTCCCCTTGTTATTCAAGGTCTTTACAGGACCATTGGTGAGATTCACTTGTTTGTCTCTATAGCCACTTTGTTCACCTCTTTGCATGTGGGTGCTTTCTGGGCAAATGAACTTCTTCATTACCTTTCTTGGGAGGAGCTTGTCACCCACAGGATGTTTGTCTAGATTTGGTTGAAAAAAATCCAAGACTGATCAAGCTGGCAAAGGTCAGCAGATGTGCTGGACAAAAACCAGTGGGCTAGTCACCTGCCCTATGCATTGGGCTAGTTTGCTATTTAATATTACTCCTTCAGAGAAAAGGTTGGTCTTCCAGCAGGCCTTTTAACCACAGAGTCAAGTGGGCTTATAGCCAAATTGTTTTTCAGATGATAAGAAAACAATGGTATTGACAGACTAGAGCATGATTTCTATGATTTGGACAATGTTCATTTAAATAACATAAGCTTTGATTTGTTTAATTTGGATATGGTTGTTGCTATTCAAAAGTTTTCAAAGTAACTTGTTTTCTTTTATAACCCATAATTTATTTTTCAGGTCACTGATTTGGGGGTAATGGCATGCTGGCTTGGCAGTGGCCTTATGGCTTCACCCCCCCCCCTTATGTTTCTCCTTTTCTTCTTCAATGGCCTCAACATTCCTCAAGTTGGACCCAGTTTTGACTGTTGGCCACATCAAGGGGTGTGTGGCTTGTAAGTATGAGTTAAACATATTTGTCACTAGGTCTGTAGCCAGGAATACACACCCGGTTTCCCTTTGAGATGGCAGCTGGAACAGTTGGGTGTACACCAATTGGCTTGAGGTGATGGTTTGATGGTATTTGTTGATATGCTGCATATGAATTGATTATGGCCATCATCACTATTTGTTGTCTTTGACTGTTATATAATAAAAGGTCACAAAGTCAATCTGGTGTATTTTATGACTCAGCTCAGTGGACAAAGTTTATTGCATCTAAGTACCTTAGTGACTGCATGTTGATTAAGGAGTCAAATCTTTGATAGGGAATCTCACCATGCAGACTCTGAATGAAGAAGAGGAATGAGGAAAGGGTAAGAAGGTTCAATTAAATGATTCTTCCATGGATATAACTTGTACACATGGACCACGTCCTTCGAATAATGCTAAACAATAGCACATGGAAGGACAGAGTAATATCTGCAAGTCTGAGCTCCAAAAAATTCAAATAAAAGACACTAAATGAGTCAACAGATGTTTTCATGAATGTATTGTTTAACTATGAAACAGTGGCAGTGGCAGGTACTAAAAATAAATTAAGTATGAAGCGTCTAGGATACCAAAGTAACAATTAAGTTACAAGAGGAAAGTGAGAGTTTTTTTTATTATTTTAACAAACTTACTGGGCATACATACTTTTGTGACAGCATACTTCATTTATTTGGCTGTTTAGGTTTACAGATTAGAGGCCATTTGGACAAAAGTAGGATAAAAATAATACTTTCAACTGGCTGTTGATTTGGATTGGTGGAGATCATTCTCTTTTCCATTTAACAACAACCTTTGGTGTGTGACTGGACAATAAACTAAAATTCACAGTATCTATAGAGTATTTTTCTGAATTACTGTCTATGTCCTCATATCTCTAGGTTACAAAAGGTCCAAAATGTGTCATATTATTCAACGTAATATAGGATGCTATGTAAAGGCATTACATTTAGTCATATCTCTGCTTTGATTATTATGAGTCAAAACCACATCCTATAAATAAAAACAGCAGTCTTACAATTCTTAACAAGAAAATTAGAACATGCTCATTGTTCAAGAATGTTTTTAATATAAAAGAAAACTATTACAGTACAAAATAAAATGAAGTGTTCAGTCTTCTTATCACTAAGCAATATGAATTCCTTCTTTAGACTTAATTTGCAAATGAAGAAGAAAGATGTTTTATGCCTACTGGCTTCCCACTCCACTGTTTTATGTAAATATTGCAAATATACCATGTGGGCTGACTGACTACTGCAACTGTCACATCTGCTGTAAACTAAACAAGACTTATTGTACTTTCTGCATTTATAATTTGCCATCAAATAGTTGTTTGAATTTTCATACTGCAATCAAGGCATTCCACGTTATCACCAAACAGCTGTAATCCATACATGTAACTTAATTGGCACCACCAAATTCTAATAGTTATTCTTTGCTAGACTTTGTAGTCACATGACAATAAATCAGGCAGAAGTACACATTACTATAAGCCTTAGATTCTGTCAGAGACAGTCCTACCTTTTTTCTCCCTGTGTGTTCTGGTTCTGCTGGTTGCCAGAGTTCTGCAGATCAGGAATATTGGCAAAGTCATCCTGCTCTGAAATTCCCAGGACTAGAGACAAGACCACCATCCGCCCTTCTCTACACGAAAGACGGGGTGGAAAGGCCGTGGCAGTATTGAGCAGTATGAAGCATGAAGAGGTGAAGGAAATTGTGAAAGACAAAGAATAAAAAATAAATAAGAGTGAGGAAAAGCTGAAAGCAAGGTTATAATAAGCAGTTGCACTATGAAAGGACTAATAAACAGTAAAAAGTGCAAAATGCCAAGATTTACATTTGACTTTAAGATCTGTAAGCTTAGAAAAGGTAGCAGGAAACTAGCAGTTGCATACATTATATGTAAAATGGAAAATGTGTTTTGACATCACCCAAAAAGACAGACATTTCTAAAATAATTGGGTTGAGATGAAGTAATCTGATTTCCAGTCATATGCCCATGCTAACTCCCACGTCTAGAATTGAGATTTTCTTGAAAAATAAAACAAAACACACATGAACTGTAAACATGCCACGCTCATTAACAAACTGGTTACCAGTATCATAATATGCAATAGGATGATACTCTGTATATTTTTTTAAACCAAACGTAGATAGCTATTGATATCCTGTTTGTAATTCCATTATTTGCTTTGCTTTGCTGTTGACTGAAAACACAGTGCAGCACTGTAATGAAGGCTTCCTGTTTTCTCAAAGTTTGCATCTGATAAACTGTTATCAGTATAAAACAAATCTCAAATTATGGGAGAGACATGTATGTTGTACTTCTTGGTGTAGCCAGTCATACACATATGCACACCACAGCTTACACTATTTTAAATATCATAAGTTGGCTTTATACAAAACGATGTACCAGAATTAAAAAAATGAAATAGGTTTCATTCTTGAATCGTATATGTATATATACACAAGAAAGCAAACCTGAAATTGTAGAACATAAATGAAAGAATGCACAAAGCACTAAATATCATTGAGTCAATCACAAAACAATGAATCTGTCTTTCCCATTAAAAAAAAAGAAAAAAATGTTATCAGTAAGCTGCAAAACCCAGACCAACTGTCATCTGAATAGTGATACTGTTAAGGAAATTGTTTTAGGGTTCTGTGTAATGTAATGTGTATGATTGGGGTTAGGGAAAAGATAGGGATAGGTAAACAGATATGAGTAAGGGTAGGTGGGGGCTTATCTTACCCTTATGTGCTAACCCTAACCCTGATCCTAACTGCCTGGTTAATGACATGGACTTTTTATGTCTTTCATTTCAGAAGTTACTTTTCTTTCTTTTTCTTTCTTTCTTTTTCTCTTTTCTTTCTTTCTTTTCCTCCACTAACAGACAAAAGGTCTACTATTCTAATACAGTCACCATTTGAGCTTGAAAAAAGATCCTACAGTGTGGAAACTTGAATATAGTTTCAAAAACCCTTGCTTTAGCCGTGTAATATATACAGTTGGGGTTAGGGGCATTGTAAGGGTTCGGGTTAGCACACATAAATAAGAGTGAGGCAGGGGCTACGTATTCTTCTCATCTGTACTAACCCTGACCATAATTCTACCCCTTCCCCAGCTTGAACCCTATACATTATGTTACTAAAGGCCATTTCACTAATGATACCACTACACAAAAGTACACCAAACACAGCACAATACTTGACATACATAATACTGAATCTATTCCCTTATTTACCCATTATTCTAATCCTAACTCTTGTTTACTTGTACATACACACCACCTTCTATAATACAGTCTTGTACATCTTCACAAACACCCCTTTTTCATTCAAACATTTACTTTCTTGCAAAGTCCTCCTTATTTATGCTACATAAAATGTTAATTTAACCTATGTGAGTCACACAAATGAAAATCCACTCATTTGTACATTCTTCCTCTTTTTTACAACCACAAAGACTTGATAACCAAATGAGTATTGAGGTTTTTGAGTCACATCCCTAAGAACTGACCCAGTAGACAGGGATTTGGAGACCCATGTAGACAGTAATCTAGCCTTTGACCACTATTTGTCTATGATAATGAGGAAATCATTCTTTGTTGTGCAGCTTATAAACAAAGGTATGGCATTTGGGTCTGAGGAAGACATTGCTCCACTGTATTCAGCACTGGTCAGACTTATAATTGAGTACAATGCACCTTTGGTGTGCACCTAACCAGGCACATCCAACAACTGGAATATGCATGGATGTTCCTCACTAAAATAGTACAAGGTGTAAATAATAAGTCTTATGTAGACCACCTCAAAGCCCCACCCCTATATTATGTTTCCTATAGGAGGTGGAGGGGAGATCTATGTCTGCTGTATGAAGCATAAACAGACCCCACTCTGATGGACTTCCTGCAAATCTCCAAAACAAACAGCATCAGAATTACCCATTCTAAAGACTTAAACCTTGCCTTTGATATAAATAGCACCTGCTGGAGAGACAGGTATGTACTCCAGAGAATACCCCTTATCTGGAATAGGCTCCCTATCCATGTGAAGCAGAGGTTCTCCCTAACCCATTTCAAGTGTAACTTGCACAATTGGACAGGGAACAGGAAATTCATCCCTAGTTTAGCAACTGTGTCTCTAATTTTAGCTATGCCAATAGATGTACTATGTCATTTACAGTGAAATGTTTCAATGAACCTATGACAATGACTTCTGGACATCAACAATTGAAGTATAAATATATATATTTTTTTAATTCTTAGTTGTAAACCAGATAAAAAAATACATCCTCAATACAACAAACATGTGAAAACTGCCAAAAATAATGTAACAAAGTTTTATATTTGCCAAAGTAAGCATAAGTGATATGAAAAAAATCAAGACATTTGAGAATTGAGAGCTCTTCTGCAGGCATACTAGAAACCACTGTTTGAATATTCTATCCATTCTTGTTTACTGTACATTTTCAGACCTTCCTTGGGACATCAAGATTTTTATTTATGTCACATAATGCTTACATCTATTTGTATAACCAGGAAAACGTCTCATCCCTACAACTCCAAATTCTTCTCTCAAATGAGTGGGTCAATAAAAATGTTTGCATTTACCTTGGGTTTTGATGATTAAGTTTGTGTAAGGAATAGGAACAAAGAAGAAGGAGAAGCCCTTCTAAACGTCTGTCTGGCAAATGACTTAATGGTGACCAGCACATGGTCCATCAAGAGAGATGGTCACAAGATCACACACAAGACTGGCCAATTATACAACTCAGGCAGACTTCCTTCTTATAAGAAAAGGGCACTTGGGTAGAATAAGTGATTGCAAGGTCATTACCAGTGAAACAGTAGACCCACAGCATAAACCACTGTTTGCCACAATCAGCTACAAGCAGTGGTCAGTTAAGACCTGGAGTTGAAGAAGAGTGGTAGTGCCTCAAAACAGCATATGTGAGGATGACAGAACAGATATGCAGCTGTATAGGGAATAAGGTACATACCAGTAGCTGGTGTTGTAATGCAGGTGTCCACAAAGTCATCAAAAGAATTGAGTGCAGAAAAAAAGTAGGAGATAGAAAGGATGGACCAGGTTAGAAAGAAATACTGGCTGGTTAACAAAGAGGGTAAGAAAGAAGTTGCAATAGCAAAGAACAAGGCATTAGAGGCACTGTGCCAGATTCTGGTCAGTAGATGGCACAAAGAATTTATAGGCTGCAAGGGAAAGACAGAAAGATAAAGAAGATAGTCAAGACATCCTTCATAAGGGATGCCAGCAACAACCTGCTCACTAGTCAATAGGACATCAAAGACAGATGGAAGGAGTACTTCTACCAGCTTCTGAATGAAGAACAGCCCACAGAAGCTGTGCTGATCTAGACTGAGCCTGTAATGAAAGAACTGGAGGAGCCCACCCTAGAAGAAGAAAGAACAGCACTAAGGAAAATGAACTCAGGGAAAGCAGCAGGATCAGATGAGGCACAGCAGATATGAAAAAGATGTTTTGTGAGTTGGGGAGAAATGGCTTTTGAGGGTATGGAGAGAAATGCATATCTCCGATGACTGCAGAATAAGCATACTAGTTCCAGTTGTTCATAAACAGGGGGACATTCACAACTGTGGGCAGTATGGAGGTACCAAACTTCCTAACACACCACCTGAAAGTTCTGGAGAGGGTGACTGATAAATGAATGCACAGAGAAGTAGTAAGTAAGACGGCAGACAAGCAGTATGGATTCCAATCAGGATGCAGCACAACTGTAGTAAGTAAGACGGCAGACAAGCAGTATGGATTCCAATCAGGATGCAGCACAACTGTAGTAAGTAAACGGCAGACAAGCAGTATGGATTCCAATCAGGATGCAGCACAACTGTAGTAAGTAAGATGGCAGACAAGCAGTATGGATTCCAATCAGGATGCAGCACAACTGTAGTAAGTAAGACGGCAGACAAGCAGTATGGATTCCAATCAGGATGCAGCACAACTGTAGAAAGTAAGATGGCAGACAAGCAGTATGGATTCCAATCAGGATGCAGCACAACTGTAGTAAGTAAGATGGCAGACAAGCAGTATGGATTCCAATCAGGATGCAGCACAACTGTAGTAAGTAAGATGGCAGACAAGCAGTATGGATTCCAATCAGGATGCAGCACAACTGTAGAAAGTAAGACGGCAGACAAGCAGTATGGATTCCAATCAGGATGCAGCATAACTGTAGTAAGTAAGATGGCAGACAAGCAGTATGGATTCCAATCAGGATGCAGCATAACTGTAGTAAGTAAGACGGCAGACAAGCAGTATGGATTCCAATCAGGATGCAGCACAACTGTAGTAAGTAAGATGGCAGACAAGCAGTATGGATTCCAATCAGGATGCAGCACAACTGGCCCAACATTTGCAGTGAAACAGATGTTTGAGAAGACGCTACAGTAGAGGAAAGAGTTCAACTGTGTACTCCTAGATTTGGAGAATGCATATGACAAAGTCCCAAGAAAGCTGATTTGGGCAGTCCTATTGGGGTTCAAAGTCCCAGAAACATTGGTAGAATTAATGTAAGCTATGTACAGGGACCCAATGACTTAAGCACATGTTTGGTCTTACAGAGGGGTTCCCAGTGGAACTGGGTGTGTATTAGGGTTCAGCATTGATCCCACAACTGTTCACACTGGTGATGGACTACATTAGCAAGCAGGTTAGAGGAAACAGATCAACAAAGTTGTTGTATGCAGACAATGTGTCATTACAGGCAGACTCTGAGTAAGAACTTCAGTATACGACAGGGCGATGGAATGCAAAACCGAAGGCATACAAGATGAAACTGAGTGAAGATAAGACAGTTTTAATGACAGCAAATGGGGAAATCAGAAGAAGCCGACGTGAGATTGAAGGCAAAAATAGTAGAACAAGTTAACAGCTTCAAGTATCTGGGAGGGGTGGTTGAGGGGAAGGGCAGTCTGAATGAGGTGGGCAAAGATAGAATCAGAGGGGCTGCAATCAGCTGGCATAGTGTCAGGAGTAGTGTATGACAGGCAAATGCCAAAGAAGGTGAAAAATAAGATTTCCAAAACAGTAATTTGATCAGTACTACTGTATGGTACAGAAACTTGGGTAGTGAACGCACAGCAGTTCAGAAAGTTGGAAATGATGGAAATGAAATGTATGAGAAGGGTGTTAGGATGCATATTGTTGGACAAATGAAGAAATGAAGACAGAAGAGTAAAAGTAAAATAGCTCCCTTTGCAGAAAAGGTCAAAAAGAACAGATCATGGTCATTCAGGCATATGTGCAGAAAAGCAGAAAACAGTCTGGTGAAAATGATTTGGGACTAAAAAGAAAACAGGCAAGAGGAAACGAGGGCATCCACAAAAGAGATAAATGGATTTTGTGAGAAAAGACCTGCAATAGTCAGGCATGCATGTTGTAGAAGTTAGGAGAGTGGTTGAAAAAGAGAGAAAGATGGTGACAGTTGCCATGACACATTGACCCCATGTAGAAAAAGTGAAAAATGTTGTATGATTTAGTGAGTAGCACTCATACATTGAGTGTTGTCTATTTGATAGTCTCATATTATTTTCTGCTTTTGTAAGCTGATCTTTCATATACTGTCTATAGTCTTTGAAAACATCATCACTGTTTGCTGTTTCTATTTAGTATTGCATGTATTTCTCATTAATTCTGCTGTCCAGTTTTCCAAAATATTCTTCCACCCTGATTATATGTTTACATAATGTATCTGTACTGAACATTTTCTTACATTATTTCCTGAATCTGATATTAGCATTTTATGTAAGTTCTTTGACTCCAGATGGGTTCACCGATGGATAGAGTCCACAAACAAGTTCATGTAGCTAAGCAACAAACAGAATACACACACACACACACACACACACACACACACACACACACACACACACACACACAGACACAGACACACAGACACACAGACACACACACACAGACACAGACACACACACACACACACACACACACACACACACACACACACACACACACACATTAACAGAAGCATATATAAAGTTACACAATTTCAGCGCTGATGTTTGCAGCTTACTATAAGCAGAAGATAACGTTTCTGTAATTAAATAAACTATTTTGAACACTGAATTGAGACATATTTTAGTGATGTTCTGATTCATCAAATCTTGGAATGTAAAACTAGCAAAAATAAGGTGTCTCCCCAACTTTATAATGGTCTCATTACTTGTATCCATTTACTTAATTTTACTATTCCTGAGATTTCACAACCTCTAGGTAGGTTATGCATTTTCAAAGAAATTGGATATTACAGGAACTTGCCTTGATTAAATATCTTAATAAGACTATTAGCATTGTAAAGACACTTTAATTAAATGAGTGACAGTGATTTTATAAACATGAAAAACAGGATGCTTACATAGTTTCTAACAGACTTTTTTTCCCTCTCCCTTTTATGTATTTTGATCTATACATTTTCTATACACATTTATTTATTTTTTTATTACAGTGACAATTTAAGGTATATGGGCACATGCATTTAAAGTATCACTACTGGGATATACTTTTGAAAATATGCAAACCATATGTCCTCGTTAACAGTGCATTCCCTTAAATAAGAATCTTCCTCCCCTTTTTTGTGGTCATTTCTGCAGTTTTCTTTGAATGTCAATGAATATGAGCCCTGGAGCCAGCCCATATGGCTAGTTTGAGAAGACTACAAGAAAATAGGCGAACAAAACAAACTTCTCAACAGTACAAAAAAACAAAGAATGGCAAACAAAAGGCAGAGGACAAGTAAATTCACTCTGTAAACCTTTACTAAAAATAAAATACGTGTATTTTTTTTTTTTTTTTTTTAGTAAAAGTTTACAGAGTGAATTTACATGTCCTCTGCCTTTTGTTTGCCATTCTTTGGTTTTTGGATAGTTGGAGAAGACTGACAGGTCAACTTGGAGGTAGAAAGCGAGAGAGCCACAACACTGGAGTATCCTTTGATAGAGCTTGCTGTCCAGCACTGTCCAAAAAAGACTTTGTGGAATGAAGTTTAAGTTTACTAGCAGTGGAAGTGATTATAGGCATGCAGCTACACATAGGGACCAGTATTACCTACAGTGCATTGCCTTATGAAGGAACAAAGAAAAGTAGGTTCATAAGAAAAAGAAAAATATCTTAAATACATCTATGAAAACAACAATATGTCTTACAATGATAATTACACAAATAATTAAAGCAGACATAGCTGGCTGCAGATGCTTGAGACTGCTAAGACAAGATGACTTTATGTATGAAAAATAATTTACAATGCACCTTAGAAGTCAAACCTAACACTGTATAGTCTGTCATGAGGAAGGAAACAATGCTCAGAACAGTTGTCTGACTGACATCTCCATGAATGTAAAAATGCACCATCGGATGTAGTATTATTAGCTATTGTGTATGCTGCAAAAGCATCCATGTGCCCTTAAATGCAGATCTTTTTCTGATATCACCTGTGATGCCACAGTCTTGCTAGTATTTTCTGAGGCTGAATAAGCTCCAGTTACTTTGACAGACTGTTGGGTAGGTGTGGATACACCATACAAACTTGTTTATCCTCTGTGGATCATGATTTCAGAAACTGCTGGAATAAGATCACCTTTCTCTCTGCTAGAGACTGCACCAGTAACAAGGCTTGCTGGTTCTTGGTGCCATTCACTGTGACAGTCTATAAATAATTGTCTTGTCTTATCACATATTTGCACACATTCCTTTTTTCCTAATCCCACATCTTATTCTCCATGCATAAATTTTGTGTAATCGGACTTCATTTCTGAACTTAATTTTCACAAAGCCTCTCTAATACTATTAACCTTATCAAATGCAAAACTTTTTACGACATGCCAGACTTCATTTCAATAGCAAGGATCTTGAAGTCTATTTGATCCTCTTTCACTTGTATATATTTCAATAATTCAATCTCCTGCAGAGTGTTACCTTCACAGATAGTGGTCATTTGCAACTCTAATTTGGCTCCCACTAGCAAGATAAATTCTAGTCAGCTATAGATTATTCCCATCCTTCTTTTCCTCACTGTTAGGTTTATAGAAATTATGTACTTCATCTTATCTAAAGGAAGGTACTCTTTCCTTTGCAATGAGCAGCATTTCATAAGTACTAGCAAGAGTACAGCCACCAGGTAACTTTCTATGACAACAATATATCTGAGAGCAAATCATGGGCCATGGCAAACTGACAGAGTCCACACTCACTCATCTGGCAAATGCTTATATGTTTTAAATTAACTTATTGAAGAGCTGTGGGAGTATGCTGCTCATCAGCTTCCAAAACCTTATTCACCAGATATCATTTCAATATTTAAAGCATTTTTTTACTATCATGTCGAGGCCTACCTTTCTGGTTTGAAGTTGTATAACAAGTATGTGAACTTAAGCAGTTACTCTTTGTCAGTTTACATTACCATGGACAGCTACTATTTGTCAGCTTACAGTACCATGGACAACTACTCCTTGTTGGCTTACAATACCATGGACAGCTACAATTTGTCAGTTTACAGTGAACTGTATGCACTTTTTCCTGCAGATGACTCTTCAATTATAAATTAAAAACTTCCTTTGTCTAGTGTGAGAAACTTCCATTGAGATGATTTTCTCAAGGCAAAACAGAAGCTTAAACATGAGTAGCTAAATATACACATCACCAAGACCTAAGTCCTATTTTGTAGGAGAATCAAATCCTTCACCAGTGAACATTGTGAATCAGTGTCAGCTCAAGATCTCTACTTTGGTTCTAAACAATGTATGTGTGTGTGTACGTGTGTGCGTGTGTGCGTGTGTGTGTGTGTGTGTGTGTGTGTGTGTGTGTGTGTGTGCGTGTGTGCGTGTGTGTGTGTGTGTGTGTGGTTGGGGGGGGGGCACTTTCTTTTCATTTAAAATTAGTTTACTTCAGTCTCCAATCTCCACTCCAGTGATGCCAGTTTTGCGATAGGCTCATGAATATTTATCCCTGCCACAGCATACATTCTAACTGCTCTGTTTTTAGAATGTAGATAAATTCAAAGTCTCTCTACTGTGTTCTGGTCAAACATCAGGAGCACTATAGACTCATCTCATCCAGTGTTAACAACGTACTCATATGCAGAAAGAGCTATACTGATAAATAAAGGGAATCCGATCCTCATTTGCTTGTATGTTTTTCCTTTTCAGCCCATGTAAATATATATGGTTTATAGTACCTTCTTTACAACATCAGTAGTGCATTATCATACAATCTTTACATTCATCTAGAATATCCCTTTCACATTAATAGTCTCTCAGTTGCCAATAATTTGAGCCAATTACAATACAGACTTGTGTTTGCACATTAAGATATAGTCTGGCTATCTTTTCTAAAGGTAGCAAAGTCCATTCCAGATGATTTCCAAAAGGGACATCTATGGCTATGAACTTTGACCCTTCTTAAATTATATACAACTGTGTCTTGTGCACTTCCATTATGTTATGCTGTACTACTTCCTGTTTATTTTTCTGTTATAAATGACCCCCCCCCCTCAGAGCTGATTTTAATTGCATGTATCAATATCATATCACTAATCCATCTCAGCTAACAGTGATGGATATTCAGCTCAGATATTACCACCTGGCATACTACAGTTGACAATTTCTGTCCATTTCTAGTCAGAAACAGTTATGTTTTACTTTTTATCAGACATTGTTATAGAAAACAATCATGGTATTTTTAATGTTCCAAATATATTTTTATGCTTTGCGTTTTTTTGCTGATACCTATTTATTACCTGCTACAACTTTTCACATTTGAACACAGTTCACCTAAAACACTAGCATGGTTGAGATATCATCATGATTAAATGCATGTGGGAGTTTAAAATACTGTGATTGCTACAGTGAAAAATGCATGCCCTAATGTGAAAATAGGACTTGGTGCTGGCATTTGGAATTATAACCAATATGCACTAGCATCATTGCTTATAAATTTTCAAAATAGTGAGTGTGATGTACAAGAAATAAAGCCTAATAATTAATAAACAAACAATCATAAAAATATACAAACAAATACATAGGAAACAAGATGAAGCTAAATTAAGCTTTTCCCCAGGAACCTGTTTACTAAGTGGTTGCATTAGGTGTAGTGAGCTAATACATATGATTTTATTATTTAACTTTCACTGTGAGAAGCCATAAATAATTCTGCCAAAAATTGAATTCAAGTAGCTGAAGTGATTTAAAAGTGATGCTATAAACCTCTGCTGAGCAGCTAGACTGGTCTTATGTCTGAATGCAGCCAGTTAAAAACAAATTTTTCATCTTCCTTCAAATGGATTTATTTATTTTATTCTGAATAAATGACTTTTTCATTTGCTACTTCACATAGTTTTGCATGTCTGACAGTGTGATTCATGAAAATAAGAAATAAAGCATAGGACAGATTCAGCTATGAACTCTACATCCATTTCAGGCTTGCTGTGTAGCTCTGCAACTCAGAGGCATGCAGGGTTGCCACCCATCCCACTTTGCTAGGGACAGTCCCTCTTTGGGCAGTTGTGTCCTGCAAAAAAAATTGTAAAAATGGCAGATGTCCTGAGATTTTAGGACAAAATTATTTCCTATATAATAGTTGCTTAAAACAGTTATTCTGTATCTGAAACACCTAAATGTTATAAGAAATAGAATAAGCAACTAAAATGCTACAAGTATAAGCTTTTATTTAGGAAAAAAAGTGACATTCTGTCCTTTTACTCACTGTGGGTATGTTTCACCCTGCAAAATCTGACATTTGTACCAAAATTGTCACACTTCGGGGATTTGAAAAGGTGGCAACCCTAGTGGCATGCATAAATTAGACCTGATCTTTAGTGACATAAACATAGTATTAAGTATTCAATATAGTTCTTCTAATTGAAATACATAGTAAGGCTACTGTTACATAGCAGTGCTCACTGCTTTGAGTTCCCCATGCTACCTCAACTCTTACAGTGATTAATGGAATGCTTCTTTCCTAGTGTCACACCTCCTCTCTCCCATAATGTTTGGGTAAGTATCATTGTCATTACCATCTCTCCACTTCTCATTATATCTTCAGTGCACATTGTCATGGGCAATCCCTTCAAACTTCTGATATAAACATCATAATCCAGTGCTCAGTGTTTAAGGGAATCCCTTAACCCTGCAGATACAGCTTTGGCAGTGATAGATAAACTGATTCTGATACACCCTAACTCCTCGGCTGTCAGAACAATCCGTGGATATGCTGCAGTAGCAGATTATTAGCTTGTTTTTATTTGCTTCTACACTGCCATCATGCCACATGGTTGATGTAAATTGGACAAGCTGGACTTTCTTGTACTGACACTGGTGGCTAGGTCACAGATGCAGAAGTACACACAAATTAAGCCAGGTTTTTACAGTATGTGTATACGCTGAGGGGCTGTGTTTTTGCTGCCGAGGCACTACAACAGGCTGGCATCCCTAATATTCTGTTCTGTCACCACTATGTTATGGTGTGCACCTGACATAATGTTGTAAAGTCAGAGGCCAGCTGTGACTGATTCTGTAATATATGGTCATTAAGGTAAGATTTGTTTTATGTTGAGAGGGTGAACAATCACTGCAAAAACACTACAATGGAGCAGTGAAATTTCATAGTTGCTGTTTCACTGTCAGTTTGATAGTTTGTGACCATATTCCTGAGTGTCAGTTACTAATATATCTGACTTTAGTCAGGTAGCCATTACAGTAGGCATATAACATATTACATTATGTACTCTGTTTCTTATGTTGCATTAACTTGCATATCATGGAATGCAGGTGACATGGTATTCAAAGAGTATGCAATGATCTGAATCTGCCATTGTATACAAATACAGCTAGTAGCTAGAAGGTGCACCTTTTAGCTTAGGATGTGCACCTGCAATGCTGTGACATGTAGCTAGTATTTGACAATGTTCACCTAATGTGTTATATTATATAGCTGGTGGCTTATAGTGTGCACCTGCTATACTGTGGTGGACACCTTGCATTATACAGCATGCATTTGGTATCTTGGGGTGTGCAACTGACATGTTATGGCATATAGCTGGTATTTAACAGGTGCAAGTGACTCTTGTGGTATGTCGCTGCTGTCTTAGAGTGTGAACCTCCTGTCTTATGGTCTACATGTGGCATGATGTTATCTGTAGCTGGCATTGTACAGAATGCATCTGGTCTCTCATGGTGTGCACTTGGCATGCTGATATGCATCTGATATCTTAGGATGTACAACTAGCATGTTATGGCATATGCACCTAGAATGTTATGGTATGTTCCTACTCTGTTATGGTGTACACCTGGTATCATGGTCTGCAGATGGCATGCTGGAATTACAGCTGACAATCTATGGAATGCAGCTTATACATTACTGTGTTCAGGTAGCACCTGTGCTCCAAAGCAACAGTAGGAGTTGCTGGAACAGTCTAAGAAAGGAATTGAAGAGACTAAGCAGAAATGGCCAAAAGGGTACCAGATGAGATACAATGCAGACAAATTAAAAATAAAATATAAAGTATTACCTTTCAGCTACAACAGTCCTATTGTGATTTATTGGCCAGGAAGAATGCAAATGAGTGCAACAAATCAGTGTAATGACATAGGTCTGTAGACAAGGAGCTGAGTGAAATGACTATGGTAGCAAGTAGCAGAATGAGATGGTATGACTTAGAGAATATGTACTGTAGAAGCAGTGAGGTAATGCTAACAAACAAATGGGCCTTGGTCAGGCAACATCGTAAGTACTGCAAGGAGATTTAGATGGCAAAGAAGGGCAGAGACATTCGTGTTTTACTGTCGGGAAAGGAATTAATATAGTTAACTAGATGACAATTTAGCTTGGAGAAAAAAGGATATCAGCTGAAGCTATAGGAGCTGGAACTATTCTTTATGGAGGCATTAGAGACTGGAGAATACAGCATGAACATTTAAGATCACATGGAAGAGGTCTTCCAAGCTGGTGGTACTGGGAGTAGAGAAAGGGGCACATATATCAAATTATAAGGATCAGATCCTCAGTGGAGCGCTGATCCTATGAATTGAGGTACCAAAATCGATAATAAGGGCAAGAAAAGAATTGTCATCTCCTTTCTGCTCAAAACAATCTGCGGTATGGTGCTGCATTTACTGTGATTATTTTGATGAAAGCAAGAAAGGAAAGCATAGTTTAGCTCTGCATCTGAAATGTGTGTTTAATATAGTGTTTTACAGTAGCATCACAAGTACCAAGGTGGAACTCACTGTTATGGTTTTGCCTGGTGTTGAGAAAGGGGGGGCAGGATAATTTAAGCAAAACCATTCCCAACAGCTTTACTAACACTCAATCAATCAAATGCTTAGAAAAAGGGTTAATCATCTTAAACCATCAGTGAAATAGCCTTTCCTAATGAGTAGGTATTTTTTTCTATTTGACAAAACATTGTGACTCAGTCACGATTAAACAAGTTAATGAGCACATAAGGGTGTGCCACCCAAGTAAAGGGCATGCTGTTTTTTGCCAAACTTAGGAAAAATAAAGTTGTGTTCAATGACATTATGACTAATACTGTACTTTACTTTAAAGATCCATATATTTGCACATGAACATTTAATGACATCGGATGCATTAAAATGACATTCATGAAACTATCCTATCTCATTTAAATGGGCATTGACTGTTAAAAGTACTTGCTGTGACTAGAGAAACTATTAGTTTTAGACCATGGCTTGTACTGCTGCCTGTGTCATTAAAACTCAGGCTGATGATATTCTGAAGGATGAAGTTTCACTTTAGACACTATTTTTAGTTTTAATTATAAGTTCTGTTTGCTGGCAGTAGGAAAGCCCCCCTAGCCTTTACCTTATCTTTAAGGACAGGGCTCTTGTTTTTCCCTGGCAACTATACAGCTGAATCTCAGGCTATATTGCAGGTCTTTAGTATTCAGAATTTATGAAGGCCATTTTAATGAAACATGTGGAGGTGAGTACTGTTTCATAGTGTGGCTGTCAGTTGTACAAAGGTGTGAGCAAGGATCATACTTGTGACAAAACAAATGATACATTCATTCAGGGAAGGCTAAGCAGAAGCAGGAGCGGATTTTCAATGTCTACTGCTGAAGGTTATCAATTAGAACCTCAAAAAGAGGAAAACGCAGAATTTAGCCTCATTCTCTTTGAGGCCCAGAAAACAGCCCAGAGAGTGAGACTTGCATTTTAAAAGATGCATATTATTTCATTTGACACAGAATTAATATGTATATGTTTTGCAGATCTCTAGATACAATTCTTTAGCTGCTTTGTTATTTTTAAGTAGCTTCTATAAATTCTAATTATGTCCTTTGAATTCAGTTTGAAACATCAACAAGCAGATGGAAACAGAAATGTGTTCAAGCTCCCTGATTATTTTAAGGTTCAGTGTCACATCTTATTTACTGGGCAAAAGCAAGTGACAGTTATGTGAAGGCATTATTCTACATATGATTATTCTGAGTAATCGATGAGGGACAATTTGTAAAATTGCCCCAGTGCCCCATGGAAGGTACTGTTCAACAAGAAAACAAATGGATGTTTAGAGACAACCGCCCACTCACCGATGATACATGCATGCAGATTTCTTTCTAAGCCTCAGAGTCAATATAACATACTTATAACTCTATAAACCCACATCCCTAATAGAGTGAAACAGCTCAATGACATGACCCAGGCAGAAGAATGCATTAGTCACATACATTTACATGACAAAATATTTCTATTACATATATACGGGCCACTTGCAAAACAGACGTCCGTTTGTGCATGCATACACACACACACACACACACACACACACACACACACACACACATACACACAATATATAATTCATAACACTTAATTGAATACTAATTTTGTTCAATACCAAATGACTGAATTCATACTGTTGAAATCCTACTTTAATGAAATACCTTTTATTCTAATTCCAAATAACAGAAACATCATACAGTGAATATCACCCTCCAAACATGCCCTTACTTAAATATATTAAGTAAAAGGTCACATAACTGTTGAAAAAAGTGAAAATACCACACAAAGAGAATCACTGTGAATGCACAAGCAGTATCTACACCAGTAGCAGTTAAGTAGAGGTAACATCAGTCACCAAATAAAGCTTCTACATATATTTTTATGTAGCCTACTTCTCATTAACAGAACCATGTCTAGCTATGCACATTAAATGTAATGGACTTTAAACTCAGTCTCCATTAATATAAATAGGTTTTCAATCACTTGACCGCAATGAATTTCCATTCAGCCGAATAACAGGTACTTTTATATGTATACCTCTCTCTCTCTCTCTCTATATATATATATATATATATATATATACATATATATATATATATATATGTGTGTGTGTGTGTGTGTGTGTGTATGTATATATATATAGGTCCCCTTGACTTCATCGACACGCCGAAACACCGATGCTAAGAAGACCGACTCGAGAAGATCGACGAGACAGATGATCGACAAGGTGAAATCCTGACAGCCGAAACACCGACATGGGCAACGTGTGAGCGCGAGTCGGTAAGTGTGCGATAGTGAGGGATTTAGCGTTAGGGAGTGGACAGGTAAGTGTGTGATAGTGAGGGATTTAGCGTTAGGGAGCGGACAGGTAAGTGTGCGATAGTGAGGGATTTAGCGTTAGGGAGCGGACAGGTAAGTGTGAGATAGTGTGGGATTTAGGGTTAGGGTGCGGGAAAGGTAAGTGTGCGGTAGTGTTGGACTTAGGGTGCGGGTAAGGTAAGTGTGTGATAGTGACGGACATTAGGTGTAGTGGTGGGTTAAGTGAGTTAGGGTTAGGGTGCGGGTAGGGTAAGTGTGCGATAGTGACGGAATGTAGGTTTAGTGGCGGGTTAAGTGAGTTAGGGTTAGGGTGTGGGTGGGGTAAGTGTGCGGTAGTGTCGGACCTTAGGGTTAGGGTTAGTGCATGTATAGTTGTGTGTAATATATATATATATATATATATATATATATATATATATATATATATATATATATATATGGTATCCAGGAACTTTTTCAAACAGTACTTTGCTTGACATCTGTTTAATGGCCACAATTTGATCAACTAAACAGATGGTCAACAGTTTTGCGAGATTGACATTCCCAAGTAGGGGAAAATACCCTTTTCCCTAGGGATTGTGTGATCTCAGAGTTTGAATATACAATTAGCAGGGGATGTGGGTTTACTTTCTTTTTATTTTTTTAGGTATTGCATGCACGGTGAATTAATTCTCTGCATATGCATAGTAGCGTGTTCACATATATAATGTTGGTCAATTTAGGTCGACATTATGTATGTCAACAAAAGTAGTATTTGATGTATTTAAATGGGTCTATATACACAGACAAATACATGCGCGTGCCCTCACACACCCACACACACACACCCACACACACACACACACACACACACACACACACACACACACACACACACACACACACACATATTCATACATACACATTCATGCATATGCAAAATTCTTAGTATCTGAGTATAAAGCATGTTATAGAATCGCTGTGTTTTTATTATTATAGTCAGTTGAAAAGTGATCTACAGTTCATCTGATTCATATGGTATTATTAAAAAGATGATGCAAGAAATGTGCTTAAAAATGTTCACAGGATATGAACAAAATTCATTACAGTATTTTAGAAGCAGATCTAGATCTCCATACTAACTCCAGTTGTATAATAATGCAATTCTTATTACTAATCAATCACATAAAATAATAGGAGATCAAATGATCATGTGATTACTGCTCTGTATTAAAATGTCTGCTTTTGTTTGCTTTATGTCTAACTGATACCTTGTTCACCTCAGAGATTAAGCCTGATGTGAAGCTTCAGACAACATTCTCAGTGTTTATGAAATCTGAAAGGTGCGTGCATGCATACACACCAGAGAGAAAGAATGTAAGCATGTATGTGTTTACATGTGTGTGTGTGTGTGCACATGCAAGACAGTCTGTATGTGTGCATGTGCACATGCAAGACAGTGTGTGTGTGTGTGTGTGTGTGTGTGTGTGTGTGTGTGTGTGTGTGTATGTGTTGGGTGTGGGTCTATACTGTGTGTGAGTGGGGTGTATATGTGCGTGAGTTGTGGTGCACACAAGCACAAGCTTATTTGTGTAGTGCTATTTCTTTGATAGGTATGTGAATGTAGCCTGATGCACTGAGGAAGAAGATGCACATATTTCCTCCACATTTCACTAGTAAAACTATCATTTTGTTGGTCATAAAAATGAATACATATAAAATCCTGCTGTATGGCTTGTTCTTTAGCTATGTATGTTATCCATACTATACAAAATTAAAAACATTCCCTTAAGGTGTATCCAGAAATCTGCACCAGCCTAGATTACTTCACTCCAACAAGATGTCCCTGGTCTCTGGTATAAAACCTAAAAGCTGCTTCCAGAAAAGCACATTAAAATGCTTATTTATTTATTTATTTTTGTTATAATGTTGACTTACACTCTTGTTTTATACAGATAAACTAAAAGGTAATAACAGAACAGGCAGACCTGAGGAGACATGCCTTATTAAACTTATGCCTGGCCTGTCACTCTTCATGCAATATTAATAAACACATGATGACTAATTAGATAACTGTATTATAGAATGGAAAAGCAAACAGAAAAATATGATACTGAAAAGGAAGAATTCTGTCCACTTTTTCAATATGTAAAGAATATACAATACAAAGTACAGTATGTCCTACTTACCCCTGCAGATAATTCAATGAAAAGAGAAGTAACTGCATAAAGGTAAACTCTGCTTTCAAACTGGGACTTCAAAGGCATATTTAATCCAGGTACACTATGGATATACATGGTATCAGAATAAAAGTATTACACAAGACAAAGTTTTTCCTCACTAAAATGCAAGTTACTCTGTTTTACGTACTTATGTGCTTAGTTAATTCAAAATGGAGACATGCATAAGATGAACTGAAAATGTAAGATTTTTTATACATTTCATTCCATCAGCTCATATTCACATAAACTAACTTTTCGAGATAGCAAAGCATGGAAGAATATATTTGAAATTAATAAAGTAAGGAAGTAAAAAATGAAAATGTAATTTAGATGGCATTCACAAACAGAAGCTTGCACTATTGCTGATCATAGCTCCATCATGCTGCTTGCACTACTGCTGATCATAGCTCCATCATGCTGCTTCACTATTGCTGATCATAGCTCCATCATGCTGCTTGCACTATTGCTGATCATAGTTCCATCATGCTGCTTGCACTATTGCTGATCATAGTTCCATCATGCTGCTTGCACTATTGCTGATCATAGCTCCATCATGCTGCTTGCACTATTGCTGATCATAGTTCCATCATGCTGCTTGCACTATTGCTGATCATAGTTCCATCATGCTGCTTGCACTATTGCTGATCATAGCTCCATCATGCTGCTTGCACTATTGCTGATCATAGCTCCATCATGCTGCTTGCACTATTGCTGATCATAGCTCCATCATGCTGCTTGCACTATTGCTGATCATAGCTCCATCATGCTGCTTGCACTATTGCTGATCATAGCTCCATCATGCTGCTTGCACTATTGTTGATCATAGCTTCATCATGCTGCTTGCACTATTGCTGATCATAGCTCCATCATGCTGCTTGCACTATTGCTGATCATAGTTCCATCATGCTGCACATCTGTTAGATGATGGGTCTGGCAGCATCCTGAACAAGAGATTCCGAAGACCAGCATACTGGAAGGTATGAAAATGACACATCCAACAAACCAGTATATATTCTTTCAATAAAATGTAAGTTTTTGAACAAAACTGCTGTGTACTTCATTAGAAGACCGAAGCAGCAAGCCACTTTTCCAAAGGAATATACCTGCCAGAGGAGTGGGGTACTGTTCAGGGTTGGAAAAGGGAAGTCACGATGTGTGTACAGGAAAGGATGCTGGAGAGAAAGACTGCAGTGATCACACACAGGGTACTGGAGGAGTAGATATGGACACTGAACGATGCCAGGTAGGGAAGCAGGTACAGATCTTCAAACAGAGAGAAACAGCAGGAGGAGACTGTTAGGGACAACTTACTTCTTCAGGACTGGAAAAGGGTACAAGACCATTGAGCACTCTCATGCAAAACATATGTATATATACATATCTATATATCTATATTTCTATATATATATATATATATATATATATATATATATAAAGAGAGAAAGATCCATTAGGATCCACTTTCAGCTGTCAAACAGCCGCTAAGCTGCCCTTGCAAACATCGACAAACTTACACTGACAAACAAATATTGACATGCTACTGTGTGTGCTCTGAGGCTAATCATCAGAACATGCATTTAGAAAAAAAAAGTGTTTGTGCACCTCCATCCCCAGCTAGATATAAATTCCAACTTCATGATTGCACACTTCTTGGGAAGGGTATATTCCCCAAACCTGGATTTGCTTGTTCTCGCACAACTGTCAACCATCTGTACTGCCAACCAAAGTATGTTGACAACTGACAGGTTGATTTTACCTAACATATATTACTATTAGTAAAATCATGCACAAACACACACACACACACACACACACACACACACATACACACATATATATATATATATATATATATATTTTTTTTTTAACACCAACAACAAAAAAAATCCAGCATTAGTATAAATATCTCTAACATCAATTACAATGCGGCATCATGCAAAGAGATTCCATTTCCAAATGCTGACTGTTATTAAACAGAAAATCTGCATAAAAATGTAACCAGAAGGTTTCTTTTAAACGTCCTAATAAATGTAAACAGTCTTCAGAGTACTTACTGATTTTAAGCAGTTAATTCAGCATGAAATAATATATCCAGGAGCTTTCTTTTAAATTTCCAATAAATGTAAACAGTCTTCAGTGTACTTACTGTTTTCAAACAGTTAATTCAAAATGAATTTAATGCTGATGTTATAAGATTTATTACCACATATGGCTCTAATACCTTAAAATCAAGAAAATAATTCAACAGAATTGACATATTGTAAAGGCTGATACTCTTTTGAACATATTTTGGGTGGACATTGCCCCTTTGGGTATATAAGGGCTTACTGGAAAGACTCACTCAGACTCTGCTACAGTTTGCTGTGAGGGAAAGGGTAGTTTGCATTTTATTTGTTGTATTTTGTATTACTTTATTGCCTTTTTCTATTTTGCATGCTATGATCTGTTTTCTTTACACTGTCTTTTACTTGTATTCTGCTTTTAACTGCATATTAAAACTTGAAAAGAGACCACAGCTCTCTCTCTTGTGAGTCAGACAGAAATTAGAACAGGTCAATTAAGGAGTCACACATAAGTTACAACAGGTCAGCTAAGGTTAATCATCTGTGAACTGAGGGGATGGAGCTAGGAACTAAACCTTCTATTTAAGGGGTAAAATAAAACATTTTAGAGCTTTACTGGAAAGGCTCACCCAGACTCTACTACAGTTTGTTGTGAGGGAAAGGTTAGTTTGCTTTTTATTTGTTGTATTTTGTATTACTGTATTGCCTTTTTCTGTTTTGTATACTGTGATTTGTTTTCTTTACACTATGTTTTATTTGTATACTGCTTTTCAGGGTTGCCACCTTTTCAAATACTCAAAGTGGGACATCTTGTGTAGAAAAGTGAGATTATGTGGGACAAAACATACCCAAGACCAGTTCAAAGGACAGAACTTCACTTTTTTTGCCAAAATAAAGGTGTATTCTTGTAGCATTTCAGTTGTTTATGCTATTCCATGTAACACTTAGGTATTTCAGATACAAAATAACTGTTTTATGCAGCTATTAAAGAAAATTTAGGAAAAAAAATTGTCTTAAAATCTCAGGACATTTGCCTTTTTTCAGTTTTTTTTTTCAGGACTCATCTGCCCAAAGAGGGACAGGTGATAACCCTACTACTTTTAACTGCATATTAAAACTGTAGAGACCACAGCTCTGTCTCTTATTAGTTACCTGCCCCTTATGTTAATTTGACCATATATCTCATTTCCTCTCTGCTTTTACTGGCTGGTGTGAGTAAGCACAAAATTATCATTTTGTGAAATCACTCCCTTTCAACTATTTAAATTTATTGGCCACCTTACTGTATTCCATAGTACCATAATACAAAAGTGACCACCCCCTTTCAATCTATCTTGCTGTTTTACAAATAGTGACTCTCCACTAAAATGTAACTTTTTAGACAGGTAAAACTTAAAGTTATCTACTTTCCCATCTAACTCCTCTAGTGCACACTGCAGTGTTTAGGATAAATCAATTTTTTCATCTTACCTTTAAGCATCTATTGCAAGACCACCAGTTATTGGAGAGCCCACATTCTGCCTCTCAGTAGTCATCTTGGGATTAGTGCTTTGGTTTTCTCCTGGTCAGAGAAGAAGTACAGTTACATTATTTCCTGGAGACTGCTGATTACCAGACGTCTTAATAACTGCTTTATAGGTGACAGCTTGGAATCTGTGCTTATATTCTGATCCTGATGAATGTAGGAGCAGAGTACATTGATTCCTGACTCTTTCTGGTTGGAGAGTGAGTGTCTGTGCTTAATGTACCTGATTGGTCTGGTTGCTATTCAAGGCATCTACCAGAAAAAGGCTATAAGCCTGCAGACTCTTGCATCATCTGGGACAAGACTGTGGATTACCAAACAGGCCGTGGCCTGCTTCTCTTCTTAGGATTGGTGCTAACATTTTGCTTCTGGTGAGAGAAGAAGCAAAGGAGTATTGTATCCCAACAGAGTGAAGCTGTGCTGAGACCAGCATTAACAGTAGCCAGGCAGTAGCCATTCATGCAACTCCCCTCTTTTCATCATTCTTGACAAGCTAATTCTTTATTTTTCAGTAAGTACTGCTTGATTTCTTCCGAATTTCAGAATATCTGCCTAAATACTTCATCCTTAAATTTTCAGGGTCTACATATTGGTTTCCCGTCAAGTGTCTGGCAGTGCTCTTTACAGACTTAGACACCTTGATAGACATTTTTCATGTAAAAGGAATATATAAGGAAACAGCTCCAGTACTTAGTAATAATGACAATCCCTCCTGGCTTGTCTAAAGGTCAATTTGCTGTGCTTTTTCCTATTAACCTGGTGAACTTGGGCATTTTGAGGCAGTATAGCAACTGCCTCATGTACAAAGACAACCCTCTCCTCTTACCTCCCAACACTCAGATGTGTGAGAGATGTGCTTACATATCCAAAGTGGAAGCCATGCTCTCTCAAGCCAAGATCAGAATAGCTGGTCAAGAGGAGAAGGTCAACACCTGCACCACATCACATGCAACACATAGCCCTCAAGAACACCCACCATCACACCTCTCACATAAAAACACACACCACATACCCACCTTTGCAGAGGCTCTCAATAGAAATCTACCCAAACAGCAGAGACCTCCAAGGCAGAAATGCACTTGACCACCACAACACAGCACAAACCACAAGACACATAGCTCACCTACACAGTGTACCCCTCAACCTAAGCCCCTAAGGCAAAACAGCTTCCCCAATACACTAATCATAGGTAACTTGATAGTGAGGCACACTGATGTCCCACTCACTAGGTTGAATAAGGAGAAGGTAACAGTCAGCTGTCTATCAGATGCCAGAATTCAACACATAAAACATGCACTCAGGTCACTCCACAGCAAGTATAAGTATGACACTGACACTGTCCATGTGGGTGTGAATGACCTAAGACACACCTCCCTGGACTACATGAAGAGACATGGAGGAGCTCTCAGATTATGTGGCCCAGGCAGGTATGACCCTAGCTCTGAGCAGCATCCTACCATCACCCAGAATGATACTGCAGTACAAGCAGAAAATAATTGACTTCAACAATTGTTTTTTGGTGTCATTCTAAGGGGATCCAGTAACTGTCTGCTTGGGATGACATGACTGACAGACCTCAATGCTTTGCCAGAGATAGCCTGCATCTGTCACCCCTGGGTTTCTGGATACTGGATCTTGCAACCCCATAGTGCCTTTTTTAGGCAATGTTCCAAAGACCAAATTACCACCATAACAGCTATAAATAAAAGCAATCTGAGGGTCATGCTGCTCAACGCCCAAAAGTCTAAATCTCAAGATGCACTTGCTTGAAGCACTCCTTAAAATGGAGAACATCAACCTTTGTGCTGTATCGGAGACCTGGTTTAAAGCAGCAGAAAGCACCCCTGCGTTACCAGGCTATAACTCATTCCACACCTTACGGCCCCAGAACATGGACCGAAGCTCTAAAGGTGGTGGTGTCTCCATATTCATAAAGGATATGCACACCTTCAGACTAGTAGCCCAGCATAATGTATCTGAGATACTTCAGGTACAACTAACATTGGGTAAGACAGTGATTCAGGTCATAGCCTGCTATAGATTCCCAACCATGTCCCAAGACACTCACTCCATGTTCCTAAGCACCCTGGAAACTATTAGGGTCTAAGCCAACATTCTCATACTAGGTGACTTCAACTACCCCTCCATCAACTGGGAATACTATTCATGCACAAATACACTGGCCCAATGCTTCCTGGAACTCATCAATTCCAATGCCCTGGACCAGCTCAGTCTTGCCCCCACTAAAGGAAGCGGCACTGATGTCAATGTAAAATAGATGCATGACTCCCAAATCATACACCGATGCACTGTACGAACACGTACATAAATTCATGAAACTAGCCATACCCAACAGAACAAAGACATTCTCCTCCAAGAGAAGAAAGCCAATCTGGTGGTCCCCTGCCATTAATAAACTCTACAACAGAAGGAAGAAACTGTTGCAAAAAAAGGTGAAGTCCCAAGACTAGAAAAACTCCCTTACTAGCTCAATAAAAAATTGAGATCCCTCATCAAAGCCTCTAAAGTCAGCTATGAAGGGAGAATTGCGGCAGACACTAAAAACAACCAGAAAGCCTTCTATAGTTAATTCAAGAATCTCCACATCAATACCCACGTTTGCTCTGAGTTACTGCACAATGGTACCTCCTATACTGAGCCAACAGATATTGCCAACATACTGGCTGACAGATGCAGTGCCAACTTTACCCCTCTCTCCCCCCTAAAGGACCAATCACAGTATCAGAGGAATGCCAGGCATCTGGCATTACTGCAGCACAAGTTAAAGCTGCATTGTCCAAGGCCAAGAATACAGTTTCCATGGAACTTGACATTATCCCTGGATGAGTTCTACATCAATTAGAAAGTGAACTGGCACCGCATCTGTGTGCCCTGTTCGATCACAGTCTCACCTCAGACTTTGTCCCTACCAAATGGCACACTACTACAGGCATCGCTCTCCATAAAGAGGAGTTGCTACAGACTCTGGAATTATTGCCCCATTAGCCTGATGAGTCTGATATGTAAGGCTATGGAGTACATCATCATGAACCTAATGAACAAGGATATAGGGAATCTTCAAACTCTAGATCCAACACAATTTGGTTATGTGAAAGGTAGATCATGCCTGCTCAACCTGGTTGACTTCTTTGAGTCAGTCACCAGAGCTGTGGCTGAGGGCAAGGCAGTTCATACAACCTACCTCAATCTGGCCAAGGCCTTTGATACCATTCCCTACTCAGGAATTATTGATAAACTCACCAAACTAGGCATTAACCCCTATATCACTAGTTGGCTTGCAAACTGGTTCACAGATAGAACCCACGGTGCGAAAGTAGCGGACTCCAAGTCAGACTGCTGACCAGTCATGAGTGGAGTCCCACAGGGATCTGTCCTGGGTCCTAACCTGTCTGGCATCTACTTCTCAGAATTCCAAACCAACATGGAGGGACACTGGCTGACCAAGTTCACAGACGACTGCAAGCTGGGAGCCATTTACTCCCCAAGTGATGTAGACATCCTACAGAAAAGCGTCACTGAGACCAATGACTGGTGTCAAAATCATGGCCTTAAGCTTAATGCCAAAAAATGCGTTGTCATCCCCTTTGGGAAAAACTCAGCTCCCACTAATTACCACATCAATCGGAGCCCACTGAACACTGAAAGCGTTATAAGAGAACTGGGGACACAGGTTGACAGCAACCTCTCCTTCAACCACCACATTGCCATAGTGGTCAGACATGGCTTTGCAAGGCAAGCATAGATCGCCTCTTAGTAGATGATATGAGATAGAGAATAGCTAGAGTTTTTTGACTGTAATAAAAAAACTCTCTGAGGCACACCACGACTATAAAAGTGAACCGTTTAATATAAAGAAATAGCTGACATAAAAATAAATAAAATCGATTCAGTTAGCGCTTTCACATTTATCCAAATGCTTCATCAGACTGTTAACAAAGAATGTATTACCACAGTTAAATAGCTGCTCCTTTACTCAATAACCAATCATTGATCAGAAGCTAAATTTTAAGTAATCTCACTTTTAAAACTAATGGCATGAAACTAAAATACCATCGTAAACACTTAATATACATAAATAATATAGTGAAAAAAGATATAGTAAGATAAAAGTATATATACAAATTTACAAAACATTTCATACAACTACTGTTTAAATATATAATATATAAAATGATTTGTATATACATTTAAAAGTAAGTCAATGCAATAGATTAATATCATGCATTTATTCAAAATGTGTATATATAAAAAAAAAAAAAAAATATATATATATATATATATATATATATATATATATATATATATATATATATATAAAATACATGTGAAATGCCTGATGACTAACTCCATCTAACAGCAACAATCGAGTAACTGGTAACCTGACAAACTAAAACATCTAAGATGGTGCATGTTGTGGCCATTAATGTTTTACATTCCTGGCTATAAGGACAGGCTTTAACGAAAGCCTATCATTCAAGACAGAGCATCTATCTGCTTGTAGCTTCATGATCCATCAGGCTTCTTTTTGTTCTGTATAGTTCCTATGATCTCCTAATCTATTGTTCTTCCATACTAATTCTATGACAGTGAACTTAAAACTATGTTTGTTGCCATAAGTGATGACATGTTTTGCTAATGCATTACTGTCATTTTGTCTGTTAATGGCATAGACATGTTCTCTAACATGTTCACGTAGGGTCCTGTTTGTTTTCCCTACGTAAAAAAGTCCACATTCTATGCAGACTGCTAGGTAGACCAAATCAAGAGTTTTACAGTCAGCATATAAATCAAACTTATACCTCCGTCCAGTATCTGGATGGATAAAATAACTAACATTAGACATATAACTGCATTGATCACATGCTCTACAGGCAAAGGTCTCTTTCCTGTCTGATGGATTCTGTTGTAGCTTAACATTTTCATAACACAATAATCATTTTAGGGATTTGGTGTTCTTATAAGTGAAGCCTGGAGAAGTTCCTACTAACTGTTGTAATTTAGTATCAGCTGTAAGGATATTCCAATTCTTAAAAAAGATGTTTCTAATCTCAACATTGTTGTTGGTCTATGGTATTACTACCTTATTCAATGCCTCATCCTTAACTAATGTAGTAGTGGAGCAATGTCTTCCATTACTCCTACATATGTAGGGTCTCCCTGATGTAGTCCTGCTAACCTTATCTTCTTGATGTAACATCGCTACTTCACTTGATTTGTATCCTCTATCATGAAACTCTTTATGTAGCATATCTATGGTTTCCTTAAACCTAGTATCATCACTGGTGAGTCTAGAGACTCTTAGAGCCTGACTCTTCACTATGTTTTTCTAGACATATGGAGGATGCATGCTGGCATGGTGCAGAAGAGTGTTTTTCCTGAATTTGTTCCTGTAAAGCTGTGTCTGTATATCTTTCCCTTCTTTCAACAACTAAACTTCCAAGAATTCTATCCAATCTAAGGGCTACTTTCCTGTAAAGGATGGAAAGTCGGTGGTCCCATTGATATACTCTATAAATTCTTTAAGAGTATCAACATCGCCTCTCCAAATGAACAAAACACTTGAAGAATCTGATGTTACTAACATAGTATGCACTTCTTATAATATAAGTGTGCTCCCAGTAAGCCATGACTAAGTTAGCGTAGGAGTTGGCACATGGAGCACCCATGGCCACTCCTTTCTGCTGTAGAAAATATTGGTCCTTATATACAAACACATTGTTCTTCAAAACTATATCCATTAGCATGGCACATCTCACTATCAAATCCCTTGACATATTCTTTTCAATCAGAAATAGTCTCATATACTCCACACCTATGTCATTAGGAATGGAGGTGATCAATGAGGTCACATCAAATGTCACCATATAATCTAATTCTTCATCTATATCAGGGGGCCTATAGTCAGTGAGGTTTTCTAAAAAATGCTGTGTGTCTCTGATAACAGTGGATGTCTGTCCAACTACCTTCCTAAGCTGTTTTTCTAAGTATATTGATATTGTCTCAGTTAGCCACCCTCTGCTTGAGACGATAGGTCTCATTGGTGGACTCTCAATGTTTTTATGAACTTTGGGTAGTCCTCTGAAGGTGGGGACTGTAGGTCTCTCAATAAGGAAATATTTATAAAGATCAAAGTCAATGACATTGCAGAGAAATAAATCATATTACTCATCCTGTACACCATTTATAACTCTATTCAATTGTGTAAAATTAATGGCTGCATATGTATCCTTATCGTCTAAAAGACTTTGCATTTTTAATTCATACATGCTAGTGTCTAAAATGACTACCGCTCCACCTTTATCTGCCGACCTAATCACAATATCACCATTCTCATGTAGCCTTTTTAGAGCTTCTTGCTCATTTTCATCTAAATTATAAAATTCACATTTCATTTTGCTACCATCATTATAAAGTGTTAATAGGTTTCCTCCCACATCCCAAAGATATGCTGTAGGTGAGATTGGACACTCTAAATTGGCCCTAGGTGTGACTGAGTGTGTGTGTGTGTGTGTGTGTGTGTGTGTGTGTGTGTGTGTGTGTGTGTGTGTGTGTGTGTGTGTGTGTGTGTGTGTGTGTGTGTGTGTGTGTGTGCCTTCTGTGGAAGGTTGGGTGCCGGGCTGGCAACTCGACACCATAAAACTCCACTGCCAATCATAAGTGGACAGGTGATCTACTGTGGCGACCCCTAACCGGGAAAAGCTGAAAGTAGAAGAAGAAGAAGATTATAAAGTGTTAATAAATCCCTTTCACATGCCTTTTCAAATGATTCTATCAACGGATGTGTTTGTGGGATGTAAGTCGAAGGTTACTTAAAAATATTCACATTGTCACTCTTAGTATCACCAAAAATCAATTTTAGATTAACATTTCTCGTGAACATTTTCAAATCCACTAAAAAGTCAGTAACATCAACATTTTTTGCTGGTATAAATGAGAGCCCTTTGTTTAACAACGTTCTCTCATACGATGACAAATCATAGCTAGAAATGTTAATAATTAAGTCTGACTCACTACTCTGAGAGTTTTCTTTTGAAATTCCAGTCTCTCTTCTGGAAATTTGCATTTCTTCGGCCCCTGCTGTGGGGACCACGGAGACTTTTGGTTGATCCGTATAGGTAGCGGAAAAGGACAAAAGCTCATCGCTGGTTTTAGTGGAGGTGCCATATTCACTGTAGATGTATTTTTTTTCTACGTACATCTTGAGTAGAACTTATTATAGAACTCATTTGAGGTGTTTGGTGATGTTCGCTTGTCGTCGCCTGATTACTCTTGCTTGCCATTTCATTTTCCAACGTTGACCCCTGCTCTCTCGTTGATGAGTCTATTGATGTCATATTGGAGGTGTGTGTTCCACTCGACAAGTGTGAAGACTGCACCTGAGTGGCTCCACGATATCTTCTTTGTTCACGTGGCCAAGCAAAGACATTCCCTCTTTGAAAATCAAGGAAATCCCTTTCTAATTTCTTTTTCTTGTTTTGTATTAATTTGTTATCTAAAAGTGCTAAATGAGCACTAACATCAGACAAGAAATCATTAATTTCACATCAAACTATTCAATTCCTGCTGAAGCTTTTTCGCTTCTACAGTTAGTTCTGTCTCTATTAGTACATATTGTTCAATCAGTAATTACATGTAGCCACATCTCATGTCTATATTTAGCTGTTGCCATTTAGATAACAACTCAGGATAAGTATTTCCAAAATTCGGCATCTTTAAAATACGTAAGCCTCTTGGAACTATCCTGAACAAAAGGCAGGCTTCCAAATGTTTACGCTGCCACTGCATATGTTTTAATTTATCTAAAACACGCCCAAGTTTCCTAGTTGTTTGTAAGATATTGATGTTATGACTAGCATCAACATTACCTTTCTCATTATTTAGTAATTCAGTTCGAGAGAGTTTTAGCAATGGATTGCTTTCAGCATTCCAATATTGACAGCAACCTCTCCTTCAACCACCACATTGCCATAGTGGTCAGACATGGCTTTGTAAGGCAAGCAGAGATCACCTCTTAGTAGATAATTTGAGACAGAGAATAGCTAGAGTTTTTGAGTCTTTCCATGTAGGACATATGTTTAAGAGGATCCTAGGCCTTAAACACATGTCCTACACAGACAGACTCAAAAAATGTCATCTATTCTCTGTCTCATATCGTCTACTAAGAGGTGATCTCTGCTTGCCTTACAAAGCCATCTTTGACCCAGTTCTGTTAGAAATGCTACATCTAAAGAAATCCAAATCCCTCCGCACCACACGTTCCAGAGACCTCAACCTCATTACCACAATCAACAGAACATGCTGGAGGGAGACGTTCATAACGCAGAGACTGCCCATGCTTTGGAATAGACTTCCCATACATGTCAAGTAGAGCACCTCACTGGCCATCTTCAAGAGAAATCTTGATGAGTGGATGGGAAATAGAAAGTTCACCCTAGGGATCACTGCAGTGGCACTTCTTGATAGTGGCACTGGTAACTAACATTGGGTGGCATGATGGCAGGGCACTTTTATGGGCTAGGCTTGAAAAGGCTCCAGGGCCATTACCTTAGTACACACCTATAAACCTATGAACCTGTGAAGAATATAGCTGAACATTTATCTGGGTTTAAAAAGGGTCATTTCGGTGGACATGAATTGATGAATATACCTAAGAGTAGTAATTTTTGTGATAACTGTTCATATTGTAAGATTTGCATGATGCTGCATTATAATGGACTTTAGAGATATTTATACGAGTGCTGGATTTTTTGTTGTTGTTTGTGTTGTACTTTGAATCCTTGCACAATATTAGGTACATTCAGCACTTATAAGCTGCGGTTTACATATATATATAATCTAAAAATACTGTTGTGCAATCTCGGAGTTGGTATATATAATTAGCAGGGGCCATGGGTGGCACAGCCCCCACATGAGGGACGCAGGAGGGCTTGCCCCCTTCATGAAAAATGTTTTCAGCATTTTGAATTCTTAGTATTTTGATATTCAGTCTTTTGGTTTTTCAGTCTTTGGAAGTAGACCCATACCTATCTATATATTTTATATACATATATATATATATATATATATATATATATATATATATATCTATATATATATATATATATATATATATATATATATATATACACAGGTGTATATATATATATATATATATATATATGTGTGTATGTGTGTGTTTGTATATATATATATATATATATATATATATATATATATATATATATATATATATATATATATATATATAAATATATTATATGGAGCCCCTTCAAAAGCTCAAACTTTCCGAGAGCATAAGACCATAAGATCAAAGTTTTGAATGGAGATCGCCATACAGTGTGGAATGGGATATTTACCATTTTCTTCACTGTAGTGTGATCCCGGAGTTGGTATATTTAATTAGCAGGGGGTGTGGGGGGTGGCAGGTCTCAGC